>NC_092048.1:99932483-100176517 GCF_003086295.3 Arachis hypogaea | reverse complement strand
CATAACAGAGAACCCAAAGAGAGAAGCAGGCCATAAATATTCACCACATAGCGAATAGCATAAGATAGGAAAAGAGGTGGGCATTTTCCACTTGAGGAAGGTCATAGGGCGGAACCACTGGAGTTCCCTAATGAGGAACCATGGGAATCTGAAGCTCATACAGAGACCATAGAGATTCCGTGAATTACTTCTGCAATTCATGAGCTCTGATGAGTATTCTTCCTCTGAAGAGGATGAAGATGTTACTGAAGAGTAAGTTGCTAAGTACCTTGGAGCAATTATGAAAGCTAAATGCCAAGTTATTTGGTAATGAGACTTGGGAGATGAACCCCCCCTTGCTCACCAAAAGAACTGGATGACTTGACTAGGCAGAGATTACCTCAAAAGAGACAGGATCCTGAAAAGTTCTCAATACCTTGTACCATAGGGCACCATGACCTTGAGAAGGCTCTGTGTGACCTGGGGTAAGTATAAACCTCATGCCACTCTCTCTGATGGAGAAGCTAGGATCCTTGAGGTACAAGCTGCAAGAATATCACTAGAGATGGCAGACAATTCAAGAAAATGGGGCTTATGACTTGTAGAGGATGTCTTGGTAAGGTTAAAAGCCTCTACATCCCTGCTGACTCATAATCCTAGACACTGGGAAGAGTATGGATGAATCCATCATCCTTGGCAGACCCTTCCTAGCCACAGCAAAAGCTGTGATTTGATGTTGACAGAGGAGAGCTGGTCATTCAAGTGAATGAGGCCTGCCTTGTGTTTAAGGCTCAAGGATCTCCTTATGCACACATGGAGAAGAAGCATGACAAGCTTCTCTCCAATGCAGATTCAAACAGAGCCCCCACATTTAAACTCTAAGTTTGGTGTGGGAGGACCATCATCATGCTCTGAGTATCTGTGAGGCTCCATTTTCCATTGTTATTTATATTTTTCTTTAGGTTGATGATCATGTGAAGTCAACAAAAACAACTGAAAAAGCAAAAATAGAATGAAAAAATAGCATTCAAAAATAGCACACCCTGAAGGACGATCTTACTGGCGTTTAAACGCCAGTAAGGTAGCAGAATGGGCATTAAACGCCCAGTCTGGCACTATTCTGGGCATTTAACACCAGAAAAGGGCACCAGACAGGCGTTTAACGCCAAAAGGGGTACAAAGCTGGCGTTTAACGCCAAAAAGGGCAACAAGCTGGCGTTTAAACGCCAGAAAGGGAAGAAAAGCTGGTGTTAAACGCCAGAAATTGGCAGCAACCTAGCGTTTAACGCCAGGATTGGCACTCCCAGGGGCGTTTATACGCCCAAAATGGTGCAGGGACGAGAAAGCCTTAACACCTCAGGATCTGTGGACCCTACAGGATCCCCACCTACCTCAACTCTCTCCCTCTCTTCTTCACACCTTCCCATAACACTCTTCCCCAAAATACCCTTCACCAATCACCTTCAATACCTCTTTCCCAAAAACCCCTCACCTATCAAATCCTACCTTTTCTCCATAATCTCTTCACCAATCCATATCCATCCATCATAAAACCCCACTTACCTCACCATTCAAATTCAAACCACTTTCCTCCCAAACCCACCCATACTGGCCGAACCACTAAACCCCCTCCATCTCCTCCATTTTTCTTCTTCTACTCTTTTCTTTCTTCTTTTGCTCGAGGACGAGCAAACCTTCTAAGTTGGTATGGTAAAAGCATTGCTTTTTGTTTTTTCCATAACCATTTATGGCACCAAAGGCCGGAGAAACCTCTAAAAAGAGGAAAGGAAGGCAAAAGCTTTCACCTCCAGGTCATGGATATGGAGAGATTCATCTCAAGGGTGCATCAAGACCATTTCTATGAAGTTGTGGCCAAGAGAAGGTGATCCCCGAAGTCCTTTCAAGCTCAAAAAAGGTGAATATCCGAGATCCGACATGAGATTCGAAGAAGAGGTTGGGAAATTCTCACCAACCCCATTCAACAAGTCGGGATCTTAATGGTTCAAGAGTTCTATGCCAATGCATGGATCACCAAGAACCCATGATCAAAGTGTGAACCCGGCCCCAAAGAATTAGCTCAATGGTCCGGGGGAAATGCTTAGATTTCAGCCCGGAAAATGTAAGGTTGGCATTCAACTTGCCCATGATGCAAGGGAGATGCACGCCATACACTAGAAGGGTCAACTTTGATCAAAGGTTGGACCAAGTCCCTCATAGACATTTGTGAAGAGGGCGCTTAATGGAAGAGAGATTCAAGAGGGAAGCCAGTTCAACTAAGAAGGCATGACCTCAAGCCCATGGCTAGGGGGATGGTTGGAGTTCATCCAACGCTCAATCATTCCCACTAGCAACCGGTCTGAAGTTACTATAGACCGGGCTATCATGATCCATAGCATCATGATTAGAGAGGAAGTAGAAGTTCATGAGGTTATATCCCTAGAACTCTACAAGGTAGCGGACAAGTCCTCTTACTTTGGGCAAGGTTAGCCTTCCCTCATCTCATTTGTCACCTCTGCAATTCATCTGGAATTCACATAGAGAAAGACATCCTTATTGATGAGGACAAGCCCATCACTAAGAAAAGCATGGAGCAAACAAGAGAAGCCCACTCATGGACAAGAGCATGAGGAAATCCCTCATCATGAAATCCTGAAGATGCCCAGTGATCTTTCCTCCACAAAACTATTGGGAGCAAATCAACACCTTCCTAGGAGATTAAGTTCCAACATGGACAACTAAGGGTGGAGCACCAAGAGCATTCCATCCTCCTCCATGAAATTAGAGAAGACCAAAGAGTCATGAGGGAGGAGCAACAAAGGCAAGGAAGAGACATTGAGGAGCTCAAGCACTCCAAAAGATCTTCAAGAAGAAGAACAAGCCGCCATCACTAAGGTGGACCCGTTCTTTATTTCCTTGTTCTTATTTTTCTATTTTTTAAAATTATGCTTTATGTTTTATTTATGTTTTGTGTCTTATTACATGATCACTAGGTCTAAGTGTCTATGCCTTAAAGCTATGAATGTCCTATGAATCCATCACCTTTCTTAAAATAAAAAATGATCTAAAAAACAAAAGAACAAGAAGTACATGATTTCAAATTCATCCTTGAAACTAGTTAATTATTTGATGTGGTGGCAATACTTTTGTTTTCTGAATGAATGTTTGAACAGTGCAAATTTTTTATATTGTTGTTTATGAATGTTAAAATTGTTGGCTCTTGAAAGAATAATGAAAAAATGAGAAATGTTATTGATGATCTAAAAATCATAAAATTGATTCTTGAAGCAAGAAAAGCAGTGAAAAAGAAGAAGCTTGCGAAAAAAATGGCGAAAAGTAAAAGAAAGAAAAAGAAAAAGCAAGTAGAAAAAGCCAGCAACCCTTTGAACCAAAAGGCAAGGTAAAAGGATCAAGGCTTTGAGCATCAGTGGATAGGAGGCCACAGGAATAAAATCCTAGCATAAGCGCTAAACCAAGCTGTCCCTAACCATGTGTTGGCGTGAAGGTGTCAAGTGAAAACTTGAGACTGAGCGGTTAAAGTCGTATTCCAAAGCAAAAAGAGTGTGTTAAGAGCTCTGGACACCTCTAACTGGGGACTCTAGCAAAGCTGAGTCACAATCTGAAAAGGTTCACCCAGTATGTGTCTGTGGCATTTATGTATCTGGTGGTAATACTGGAAAACAAAATGCTTAGGGTCACGGCCAAGACTCATAAAGTAACTGTGTCAAGAATCAACATAATGAACTAGGAGAATCAATAACACTATCTAAATTCTGAGTTCTATAGAAGCCAATCATTCTGAACTTCAAAGGATAAAGTGAGATGCCAAAACTATTCAGAAGCAAAAGCTAAGAGCCCCGCTCATCTAATTAAGACTGATCTTCATAGATGTTTTCGGAATTTATTGTTATTTCTTTTCTTTTATCCTACTTTGTTTTTAGTTGCTTGGGGACAAGCAACAATTTAAGTTGGTGTTGTGATGAGCGGATAATTTATATGCTTTTTGCATTGTTTTTAGGTAGTTTTAATATGTTTTAATTACTTTTTTGTATATTTTTATTAGTTTTTATTCAAAAATCACATTTCTGGACTTTACTATGAGTTTGTGTTTTTTCTGTGATTTCAGGTATTTTCTGGCTGAAATTGAGGGACTGAGCAAAAATCTGATTCAGAGGCTGAAAAGGACTGCAGATGCTGTTGGATTCTGACCTCCCTGCACTCCAAGTGGATTTTCTGGAGCTACAGAATCCCAATTGGCGCGCTCTTAATTGCGTTGGAAAGTAGACATCCTGGGCTTTCCAGAAATATATAATAGTTTATACTTTTCTCGAGATTTGATTGCTCAAATCGGTGTTTCAAGTCAGCATTAAAAATTCTAGCGTTAAAACGCCAAAACTGGCATAAAAGCTGGAGTTAAATGCCCAAACTGGCACCAAAGCTGGCGTTTAACTCCAAGAAAAGTCTCTACATATTAAAGCTTCAATGCTCAGCCCAAGCACACACCAAGTGGGCCCAGAAGTGGATTTCTGCATCATTTACTATTTCTGTAAACCCTAGGTTACTAGTTCTCTATAATAGGACCTTTTGCTATTGTATTTCATCTTTTGATTGAAGGGATCAATCTTAGTTTATCTTTTGATCTCTTGATCATTTTGAGGCGGCCTCACGGCCATGCCTAGACCTTTTGTTCTTATGTATTTTCAACGGTGGAGTTTCTACACCCCATAGATTAAGGTGTGGAGCTTGCTGTTCCACATGAATTAATGCAAAGTACTATTGTTTTTCTATTCAATTTAAGATAATTCTTATTCCAGATATTCACTCACACTTCAACCTGATGAATTGATGATCCGTGACACTCATCATCATTCTTACCTATGAACGCATGCCTGACAACCACTTCCGTTCTATCTGCAATAGCTTGAGTGTGTATCTCTTAGCCTCCATTTCGAAAGATCGGAGTTTTCGTGGTATAAGCTAGAATTATTGGCGGCCATTCTTGAGATCCGAAAAGTCTAAACCTTGTCTGTGGTATTCCGAGTAGGATCTGGGATGGGATGACTGTGACGAGCTTCAAACTCCCGAGTGTTGGGCGTAGTGACAGACGCAAAAGGATCAATAGATCCTATTCCAACATGATCGAGAACCAACAGCTGATTAGCCGTGCGGTGACAGCGTGTAACGACCCAATTTTTAATATGTCTAGATCATACCGAAAACTGAGCGCTACCAATTTGTCTTCCTAATTATTATCTATTATTTATCATATGAGCCTGATTCGTTGTTAAAAGCGTAGTTAATTTGCGAGGTGTATTTTTTTTTGAAAATGTTTTTATTAATAGGCGGAATCACTCATAATCAATTACAAGTAATAACAGATAAAATAGTTATAAACAACCACACATAAATACATCACAAGTAGCTAGCAACATTCAGTTATCCAGCCTTTATTAGAGTATAGACCTTTAGTTAGAACACCCCTAGATATAGCTAGATAATAACTATATACATATACATACATACAACATCCCAGGTCCTGACCTGTTCAAGAGGTCTCTAAGCTGGCACCTAGGCTAGCCTAGATTCTATACTCACCTAGTCCCTCTAAACTACTAAAGCGAGGGAAAGTACGTTCTAAGTCTTCACAACTCAAGTCAGGTGGAACGTCATCAAAAGATAGAACATCATCTGCTACTCCTATGCACGATCAGACTTTTCCACAGGACGTCTGATGCAAGGCATCATAGGCTAGTTTCACTAGCATTTTTCTGTTAGTTTTAGTTGTTTTATGCATTTTCTTGAGCTTAAAGTAACCAAAAATGGTTAAATGAAGAACAAAGTAATGAACCATCCAAACAATATGATTTTGATGCAAATTCCATGAGTTTTAGTTGTATTACTTAAATGCTATGAATGAAAGATTTCTCATGAAATTTTGCAAGACTTTGATGCAATTGTTTGGATGATTTCAGGGAAGAAGAGGCTAAGCAAGGAAGCAACAAAATCAATAAAGGAAGCTTGAATATCACATGTGGAGTTTAAGTTCCAGTTTAAGCCTAAACTGGAGCTTAAACGCCAAAATCATGAAGGATAAGAAATGCTGGGATTGAAGTTTAACCTCCAGTTTGACCTCAAACTGGAGGTTAAACGCCAGAATGAAAAGCCTCACTTAAGGAGCATTCCACGTTTAACCTCCAGTTTGACCTCAAACTGGAGGTTAAACGCCAGAATGAGTATGCCACCCAGGGAGGAGTTCCACGTTTAACCTCCAGTTGACCTCAAACTGGAGGTTAAACGCCAGAACCAGGAAGTGTACCAGGGGCCATTCCACGTTTAAGCTCCAGTTTGACTCAAACTGGAGCTTAAACGTGTTCGATAGTTTTTTTCACTCCAGGGTTGCTCTCTCCATCTCCACGTTTAACCTCCAGTTTGACCCCAAACTGGAGGTTAAACGTGTTCGACACCTCCAGGGCCACCATTCCAAGCTTCCACGTTTAACCTCCAGTTTGACCTCAAACTGGAGGTTAAACGTGTTCGACCTCCAGTATGCCTCCACCCTTTTCCACGTTTAACCTCCAGTTTGACCTCAAACTGGAGGTTAAACGTGTTCGACCTCCAGGGCTGCCCTTCCTATCTCCACGTTTAAGCTTCAGTTTAACCTTAAACTGAAGCTTAAACGTGTTCGACTACATGACTCTCCAGGGCTACCTTCTTCCATTTCCACGTTTAAGCTTCAGTTTAACCTTAACTGAAGCTTAAACGTGCTTCTACAAATGGCCTCACTGGAAGTGTCTGGCGTTTAAGTTGCAGTTTAAGCTTAAACTACAACTTAAACGCCACTCTTGAAAAGGGTTTCTGGGCCAAAAATATTGTGATTTAAGTTAGTCTTTGAGCACAATTATTAACTTAAACTTACTTTGGTATGAAACCCAATTGAATATCATGGTTTATGGGATTGGGCCTGAAGGATTGATGAGTTTGAAATCTCAATTTATTGAGTCATGTGTCATTATTTGATTATCACTAAGTTGGCTCAATAAATGTTACAGGATCTGGATCAACAACCTCATCAAGATTATGGATCATAAACCCAAGGCAAAAGGAAAGCAAGGAGAGGCCTCAAAGCCCAAGAAGCACAACTGAAGCTCAATAAAGAAAGTGTATAAATAGGATAGAAGTTAAGTTAGAGAGGACTTTTACTTTCACTTTTAGCCAGTTTTCCTTTCTTGTAATTGAATTCAGAGCTATGACTCACTAAACCCCCTTTCATTGGGTTAGGGAGCTCTATTGTAATTCAATGAATCAATAATAGTTTATCTTCTTCTTCAATCTTTTCTCTTGAATTTTGTTAGAAAGCTTCTCGATCTAATTCCATTGAGTAGTTGTCTTGGGAAAGAAACTACTCATACTTGGAATCCTTCGGAGCCTTGGGAAAGGAATGGAGGATTCATGCTAGAGAAGCTTTCTCACAGTGGATTGGATTGGGGTTTGGATGGATATTGTGACATGTAATCCTACCAAATTGTGGTTCATGAAATTGTGTGGTATAATCAGTGATCAAGCATCATCTCTTCTTATGAACATTTAAACCAAGGGATTGGGAATTTGTTTGTTTTTAGAGAGCATTGGTGAGCCAAGGAATTGGGATCCAATCATATAAGATTGCCAAGCAAAATTCAATGAATGCATTGGTTGAGGAAGAGATTTACATGTTTTGATTCGGAGATTTCAATATCTCCTAAACCCAATGAATTCCCCATTTCTGATTTCCACTTTCTCTTTACATTCTGCAATTCAATTCTTGCAATCATCCCCATTCCCATTTAATTTCAGCAATTTACATTCTGCTCTTTAATTCATGCAATTTAAGATTCAGCCATTTAATTTTCTTGTCATTTACTTTTCCCGCCAATTTACATTCCGCAATTCTCATCTCAAATCTTGATTCCGCTCAACTAGAACACACTTCTAATCTGAATTGCTCACTCAACCAATCCTTGTGGGATTCGACCTCACTCTATTGTGAGTTTTTACTTAACGACGATAACCGGTGCACTTGCCGGAAGGAATTTGCCGATCGTGCAATTTCCTAAATCGTAGCATAACACGTTTATGCGCATCAAGTTTATGGCGCCGTTGCCGGGGATTGGTTTTCGATTGACAATTCTCAAATTGGAAGCTAACTAGATTGAGCAATTTTCTCTTGCTTTGTTAATTCTGTTCTAGATGCTTGTTGAATTTTTAATTTCTGCACTTGGTTACATGCTTTCCTTCTTTATGCCTTTAAATTCATGCAACTAACTCACTGACTCACTAACTGTTTGAATTAATTCCTCAATTGAGCTAACCATACTCTTCCATTAACCAAGAGTATTTTACTTGTTTGTGTTTGAGCTGTGTTCTTGTATGACAGGTAGGAGAGGAGAGACATCAACTCCTCCATATACCGAACCGGAAAGGACCCTTCATAGACTTAGAAGGGAAGCAAGAGGGAAGAGAGTAGTGGGAGAAGAGGAATCTGAAGGAGAATCTGAGGACAATTTTGAGGAAGCTCTAGATCTCAACATGGATAGAGAAGTTCACAACCATGAGAGAGCTGATGGAAACAATGCCATTCCTGAGAGGAGGTTCTTAGTTCATACATAAACCCAACCTCTGGGAATTGTGGTAGTAGCATCCAGAAACCACCCATTCAGGCCAACAATTTTGAGCTCAAGCCACAGCTAATATCATTGGTGGAAAATCATTGTTCCTTTGGAGGAAGTGCTAATGAAGACCCAAACCAACATCTCACAAAATTCCTGAGAATTTGTGACACTGTGAAGTCCAATGGAGTCCAGGAAGATGCCTATAAACTGCTTTTGTTCCCATTTTCACTTAGGGACAAAGCAGCTAAGTGGCTGGAATCATTCCCAAGGGGGAGTCTAACCACATGGGATGAGGTGGAAGGCAAGTTTCTGGCACGTTTCTACCCTCCACAAAAGGTCAATAGGCTTCGATCTGAGGTCCAGACTTTTAGACAACAAGATGGTGAAACTCTCTACGAGGCATGGGAGAGATTCAAGGACTTGACAAGGAAATGCCCACCAAACATGTTCCATGATTGGGTGCAATTGCACATCTTCTATGGTGGGCTCTCTTATGAATCAAGGAAGGCTGTAGACCATTCATCAGGAGGTTCATTGAACAAGAAAAAGACTGTGGAAGAAGCCATTGAAGTGATCGAGACAGTGGCTGAGAATGAGTACTATTATGCATCAGAAAGGCACAACACTAAGGGAGTCATGGAGCTGAACCATGTTGATACAATTCTAGCCCAAAACAAGGTGTTTGCCAAACAACTAGCAGAGCTTACCAGGCAATTAGAAACAAAGCAAGTGGCTGCAATACACACACAAGATCAAGAGGAAGTAGGCATTGAAGGAGGTGATTGGGATGAGGTTAACTATGTGGGAAACCAACAAAGGCAATCATATAATCCACACTCCAACACTTACAACCCAGGCTGGAGAAACCACCCAAACTTTGGGTGGGGAAACCAACAAACCCAACCACAAAACCACAAACCTTACAACCACAACCAACAAAACAATTCCACATACCAAAACTCCAACCAAAGATCATACCAAGCCACACAAAACACTTACCCCCAATCATCATATCATGGCCAAAATAATCAACATACCCAACCTAATCCGAACCAACAATTTCAAGATCAATTAAACCGGATGGAAGGAATGATGGCAACCATGAGCCAAGACATAATTGAATTGAAGAGCTTCAGGGATGATGTGAGAACTACCTTAAGAAACCATGGTGAAAAACTCAAAAGGTTGGAATCTCAAGTAGGAGAGCTATCTCAACAGGCACCCAAATCAACTGCAGTGTTCCCTAGTGACACAGAAAAGAATCCTAAGGGGGAACAAAAGAGAGTAAGATGGGAAGAGTGCAAGGCCATCACCATATTGAAGGAAGTCTCAGAAGAAGGAGGAATCAGGTCCTCACAGCATGAACCAGAAATCTTGAAAGAAGATGTGGAAGAAGTTAAGCAGGAAGGTGGAACTGAGCAAGCCAAGGATCTGCAAAAAGGCATGATGGAAGTATACCAACCAAAAGAACCATTTCCTGAGAGGTTAGGAGGAGGTGAAAAAAGGAAAACCTATTCAAGGTTTCTAGAGACATTTAATTCTCTGCATGTCAATATTCCCTTTCTTGAGATTCTTCATCAAATGCCCACACACATCAAGTATTTAAAGGAATTGTTAAGCAAGAAAAGAGTTTTGAAGGGAGGACAAACGGTAACAATGAACAAAGAATGCAGTGCTCTCATCAAGAAGGACACACTCTCTAAGAAAACGGACCCAGGAAGTTTTCATATCCCTTGCATCATAGGGGAAACAAAAATTGACAGAGGATTCTGTGATCTAGGAGCTAGCATAAATGTGATGCCTCTAACTCTTATGAAGAGGCTACAACTGAACGAGGTGAGATCCACTGATGTAATCATACAACTGGCTGACAAAACTCAGAAGCAAGCTGAAGGGGTAGTTGAAAATGTGCTGGTGAAAGTGGGAGATTATTATTTCCCCACAGACTTTGTCATTGTGGACATGGAGGAAAGCTATTTACACCCTATCATTCTGGGCAGACCATTTCTAGCCACTACTAGAGCGCTCATAGATGTAGAACAAGGAGAGCTAATTCTGAGAATACATGATGAACAGCTCATTTTCAAAGTCTTCAAACCTGCATCTGAGCCTGAACCAGAATCTGAAAAGCCTAAAGATGATAGTAGCCATCCGTGTTTGGAGGAAAGTAATCCAGCAGCTGAGACTCTAAAACAGTCATTGGAAGGCAAACAAGAGTTGCAAGAGTTAGAGCCACAAGAATCAGTGGAAACAGATCAGAAGGATCCTCCTGACATAAAGGTCAATGAAGAAATCCTCAAGAGAAAGGGAAGAGTGATAGGGAGATTGCCAAGAGGATGGAGAAACAAGAAAATTCCCACTGAAGGTTTTTCTCCGGGAGATAAAGTGGTCTCAAGTCATTATCTGCCAATCCCACCTGGCCTCAAGACCATTCCTTCCCAGCTCCCTCAAGTGTTCACAATCAAGAAAGTTCTTTCTATGGAACATTTAGAGGTCATGAATGAATCAAGAGGGGACGTTTTCATAGTGAGAGGAGAGGACGTCAAGCACTACAATCCACCCTAGCAAGGGACAACCGTCAAGCTAGTGACGTTAAAGAAGCGCTTCATGGGAGGCAACCCATGTTTTTAGTATCCTTAATCTTTAGTGCTTTGCTTTACATCTAATAAAGTATGGTTTCTTATGCATGAACTTGAATCCTCAGGACAACTATTGATTAAGTGCACTAAACCGTGCATGTAAATTACAATTGGTCTCTAAGTTTGGTGTGCCTGATGGCACTCCCAAATCTTACTCAAATTGAATTCCATCTTTCATTCAAGGTGCACAACCAAACATTAAGTTTGGTGTTCTTTTTGAACACAGTTTATGAAAAGCAAGAAGTTCCTCTGGATTTCAAAATTCATGACAAGTATACCATTCATATGTTTTAATGCTTTAGTTTCAATTACTTAGGGTAGTCACTTTGTTTAGAATCAAAGAGCCAAGGTGACTATGATTTATTAGAAATATGCACACTCATTAAGGACAACCAATATGGATGTCATGTCATCAGGAGACTTAACCAAAAACTAAGTTTGGTGTCCAAATAATAAGTGTGCATACATGTAGAAGTCACGGCTATAAGCTCATAAAGACAAGCATTGATTTACATGTGCAAATACTATTCATAATTCACATGGACCGAAAAATGATAGCAAATTTGTTTGTTTGTGCAGGTACAAAAGAAAAGACAAAAATGGAGGAAAAAGACAAAGGGAAGTACGTGCTTAGTCAAAAAGAAAATTCATAAAGCTTTGAAACTAACACATGGGAAAAGGAAGTTCTGCAAGAAAAGAAAGCTACATGTACAACCTAATGCATCCAGAATACTTCCAAGAAAATGAAAAGCCAATCGTCCTTATCTACAATTCATATATTTACCATCAAGCCACCCTTCACAAACCACCCTAGCCGTTCATTTTTCACTCATGGGCACTATAAAGAACCACTTGGGGAACGAGTCCCACACCATCAATCCTCCTTCATACACTTTTTCCTTCATCATAGCATAACCATCTCTTGCCGAAAACAATCTCACCACACCTCCAACAACACTTCTTGCTTCACCTTGTCAACTTTAGTTGTCACTTACCAAAACTAAAAAAAAAAAACCAATGGCAGCTTCATCTAGCCACAAAAGAAGAAAAGACAAGCAGCCAATGGAGGAAAACAGGGGATTCGATGCATGGAGATACAGATCAGTGTTCCATGAGATTCAAGCCGAATGGATGAGACCTAAAACGGTACTAGCTGAGGTCCCCTTTGAACTTGAAAAGGATGAGTTCCCAGGTGTTTGGGAAAAGATCAAAAAGAGGAAGTGGGAGCTCCTAACTAAGCCAATCACTAGAATCAACATCAACTTGGTGAAGGAGTTTTATGCAAATGCAGTAAGGGAGGATCAAACCAAGAACCCCACATACAAAAGCTATGTGAGAGGGGTGGAAGTTGACTTCAGTCCCAAAGCAATCATGAAAACTCTTGGCCTGAAAAACATACATTTCAGCCAAGCAAGTTATGAAGAAAGGATGAGAGGAGAACCTGACTATACAACTATTGCTGAAGACCTTTGTGCCATCAGAGCTGAATGGGTGAGAAAAACAAGAGGGGCTCCAAGAGTCTTGAGAAGGGGAGACCTAACACCTGAAGCTAAAGGGTGGTATGCAATAGTTAGGAGATCCATCCTACCCACTGCAAACTCTTCAGAAATAGTCCCTAAAAGAGCCATCTTGCTACATTGCATTATGGTTGGAGGAGAGATCAAAGTTCATAAACTCATTGCTGAACAGATACAAGAGTTTAGTGAGAAAAGTGACCCTGAATCCTGGCTTCATTTCCCTAGCACCATCATTAGACTATGCATCGATGCCCAAGTACCACTTGAGGATGAAAGACCTAATTGGCTATATCCTGGGCTGGCCATAACTGCACACAGAATGACTCTTGGCCCAACTCCTCCGAGACATACAAGAAGAAGAAATGAAGAAGGGCAACAAGTGGAAGCCGAGCAAGAAGCAGAACAAGAAAGACAGGAAGGAGAAGACAGAGAAGAAGAGCAAGAAGAGCAAGCAACTCCTGAAAGAAGACAACGAATTCCCAGAGACCCCATGGATATGAGCAGAATGCAGGAAATCATGGAAGGAATGTCTCAACAATACATGAGGTCACAGGAAAGACAAGAAGACTTTCATCTAAAAATGATGGATATGCAAAGGAACTTTGAATCAAGATTCTTTGATCTGCAAAGGGAACAAAATCTACACTTACAGGAATCCTTCAGCCACATATGCCAACACCAAGATGCCAATGTCTTGGCAATCAAGGAAGCCACCACTTTACAGAATGCAAGATACTCAGTCCAAGCTGACTACAACATCAGTTCGCAAATCAAGCTTAACTACATAGGGGAACATCTACACAAGATGGACCCAGCATTCCCAGCTTATGATGAGTATTTCAAAGGGAGGAAAGAAGGAGAAATAAACAAGGCAATGATCCTTGAAAAAGGAGTGGAAGAAACGATGAAAAAGGCTGGATTCTGGAAAAAGCTCATAAGAAAAGACAAAGGAAGCACAAGTGGTCAAAAAGAGGCAGGAAGCAAGAAGAAGCAGGATCCCAAGAATTAAGAAGAACCAAGCAATAAATAAGAGGTGGTCTCGTTCCTTAATAATCAAATGATAATTGGTGAATTGTCTTTATGAACGTGTTTTCATCATAAGTCATTTAAGTGTTAGGAGGAGTCCCTTTTTTATGAGTCATTTTTTTTTAGTATGTGTGTTTGTTAAGTGCTTTGAATAAAGTGAATGCCTAGATGTTTGGATATAACTTCACCTTCTTAAACAAGTGCCTGCCATGCTTGTTCTGTTTCAAAAATAAAAGAAAAGTTTGAACAAAAGTAACTTGGCTAAATTAGTGACAAATCAAGTAGAATTAAGTGGTGGTATGCATGCTTGATTGTTTAGTCACATCACTAAAATTAGAGTGTAGAATTATCATTTTTTATGTAGAAGTAAAAATTGTCTATGGATCTTGATGAATAAATGTCTTTGGCCATGAAAAAGAAAGAAAAAGGAAAAGAAAAAGCCACGGAAAAAGGCAACCAAAAAGCAAAAAAATTGAGAAAATAAGCTAGGCACCAATGGTTTGAACTTCTGAGACAAATGCCTGTGGTGTTTATGTATTAAGGATATGCTTGGATGAATAGGTTCTGAGGAGTGTTTCAACACTTGGTAACTTGGGTTAACTAACCCGGGATTATCAACCAAAAGTCCATTATCAAGAGCAACCTAAATACAAAACATTTAGTCACACAAAGAGGTGCTGGGCACCAATGTCTCAAGAAGAAATGTGAACTAAAATGCCTAAAGTGGATATGTGTAGTGCACTGTTAAGAAAAAGAAAATGCCAAAGGCTTGTGCAACACATGACACTAAGCAAACAAGGAGCAAAAGAAGCTCCAAGAAAAAGAAAAGAAAAACAAAAAAGAGAAAAGTGCCAAAGACATAAGAATAACAGGAGTCCATAGCAATTTTTGATGGATGCAATGAAAAAGTGATAATCCTACCTGATAAGTATGAAAAAGTGATGCTGCAACTTTCTGCATAAAACCCTTCTGATGAACTTCAAATGCTTGCTAATATAGCCAATGTAATTACTTTCTGTTCATACTTTCTTCTCAAATAACTCAGGACTTGCTTAGGGACAAGCAAGTATTAAGTTTGGTGTTGTGATGCCAAGGCATCATAGGCTAGTTTCACTAGCATTTTTCTGTTAGTTTTAGTTGTTTTATGCATTTTCTTGAGCTTAAAGTAACCAAAAATGGTTAAATGAAGAACAAAGTAATGAACCATCCAAACAATATGATTTTGATGCAAATTCCATGAGTTTTAGTTGTATTACTTAAATGCTATGAATGAAAGATTTCTCATGAAATTTTGCAAGACTTTGATGCAATTGTTTGGATGATTTCAGGGAAGAAGAGGCTAAGCAAGGAAGCAACAAAATCAATAAAGGAAGCTTGAATATCACATGTGGAGTTTAAGTTCCAGTTTAAGCCTAAACTGGAGCTTAAACGCCAAAATCATGAAGGATAAGAAATGCTGGGATTGAAGTTTAACCTCCAGTTTGACCTCAAACTGGAGGTTAAACGCCAGAATGAAAAGCCTCACTTAAGGAGCATTCCACGTTTAACCTCCAGTTTGACCTCAAACTGGAGGTTAAACGCCAGAATGAGTATGCCACCCAGGGAGGAGTTCCACGTTTAACCTCCAGTTTGACCTCAAACTGGAGGTTAAACGCCAGAACCAGGAAGAGTACCAGGGGCCATTCCACGTTTAAGCTCCAGTTTGACTCAAACTGGAGCTTAAACGTGTTCGATAGTTTTTTTCACTCCAGGGTTGCTCTCTCCATCTCCACGTTTAACCTCCAGTTTGACCCCAAACTGGAGGTTAAACGTGTTCGACACCTCCAGGGCCACCATTCCAAGCTTCCACGTTTAACCTCCAGTTTGACCTCAAACTGGAGGTTAAACGTGTTCGACCTCCAGTATGCCTCCACCCTTTTCCACGTTTAACCTCCAGTTTGACCTCAAACTGGAGGTTAAACGTGTTCGACCTCCAGGGCTGCCCTTCCTATCTCCACGTTTAAGCTTCAGTTTAACCTTAAACTGAAGCTTAAACGTGTTCGACTACATGACTCTCCAGGGCTACCTTCTTCCATTTCCACGTTTAAGCTTCAGTTTAACCTTAACTGAAGCTTAAACGTGCTTCTACAAATGGCCTCACTGGAAGTGTCTGGCGTTTAAGTTGCAGTTTAAGCTTAAACTACAACTTAAACGCCACTCTTGAAAAGGGTTTCTGGGCCAAAAATATTGTGATTTAAGTTAGTCTTTGAGCACAATTATTAACTTAAACTTACTTTGGTATGAAACCCAATTGAATATCATGGTTTATGGGATTGGGCCTGAAGGATTGATGAGTTTGAAATCTCAATTTATTGAGTCATGTGTCATTATTTGATTATCACTAAGTTGGCTCAATAAATGTTACAGGATCTGGATCAACAACCTCATCAAGATTATGGATCATAAACCCAAGGCAAAAGGAAAGCAAGGAGAGGCCTCAAAGCCCAAGAAGCACAACTGAAGCTCAATAAAGAAAGTGTATAAATAGGATAGAAGTTAAGTTAGAGAGGACTTTTACTTTCACTTTTAGCCAGTTTTCCTTTCTTGTAATTGAATTCAGAGCTATGACTCACTAAACCCCCTTTCATTGGGTTAGGGAGCTCTATTGTAATTCAATGAATCAATAATAGTTTATCTTCTTCTTCAATCTTTTCTCTTGAATTTTGTTAGAAAGCTTCTCGATCTAATTCCATTGAGTAGTTGTCTTGGGAAAGAAACTACTCATACTTGGAATCCTTCGGAGCCTTGGGAAAGGAATGGAGGATTCATGCTAGAGAAGCTTTCTCACAGTGGATTGGATTGGGGTTTGGATGGATATTGTGACATGTAATCCTACCAAATTGTGGTTCATGAAATTGTGTGGTATAATCAGTGATCAAGCATCATCTCTTCTTATGAACATTTAAACCAAGGGATTGGGAATTTGTTTGTTTTTAGAGAGCATTGGTGAGCCAAGGAATTGGGATCCAATCATATAAGATTGCCAAGCAAAATTCAATGAATGCATTGGTTGAGGAAGAGATTTACATGTTTTGATTCGAAGATTTCAATATCTCCTAAACCCAATGAATTCCCCATTTCTGATTTCCACTTTCTCTTTACAATCTGCAATTCAATTCTTGCAATCATCCCCATTCCCATTTAATTTCAGCAATTTACATTCTGCTCTTTAATTCATGCAATTTAAGATTCAGCCATTTAATTTTCTTGTCATTTACTTTTCCCGCCAATTTTACATTCCGCAATTCTCATCTCAAATCTTGATTCCGCTCAACTAGAACACACTTCTAATCCGAATTGCTCACTCAACCAATCCTTGTGGGATTCGACCTCACTCTATTGTGAGTTTTTACTTGACGACGATAACCGGTGCACTTGCCGGAAGGAATTTTGCCGATCGTGCAATTTCCTAAATCGTAGCATAACACGTTTATGCGCATCAACGTCTCTCTGGTACCTCATGAAGTAGCCACATAACAGGAATCTCATACACAGGATTTAGGTTAAAGTGCGCATACGAATGGGGCGAAGACGTTGGCTGGTCTCATAGTATATACATATAAACAGAGAACGATATTCACCCTAGACTCAAAAGAATATCTAGAGCAGAATCCTCTTCTTGCGAACGGTCATCAGCGAACTATGGTAAGGTACTCTTACTTCCATCTGAAGGGGGAAGGGAGAGAGAAGGGGTAAGAACTGGGGAGTTCTTAGTAGGGCCGGGGTTATTAGTTACGTTCATTTATTTGGGGTCGATTAGTAGACGAATAACATAATATAGCGAAGCAGTAAACAGAAGATAAAGATAGAAAGAGAAAGTAGAGACAACAGAAAGCAGAACACAAACAAAAGAATACAAGAAAATAAAACACAGAAATAGCATACAAGCAGACAAACATAAAGAAGTAGATCACACACAGAAAGGGATGCAACAGAGAATGATGCACAGATAAGAATGATGCATGTCTAGCCCTAGCGCAGGCCATGAGCTTGTGTGTCGGTTGGCTGCCCGCAATCCTGACATTTATCCGGTCACGAGTAATCCCGATTTCCCGGATAGGATTTTCCGTTCCTAAATAAATGCGCATATGATAATAGCCGCTTATTTGAGACAGCCTCTGCTTACTGCAGGAAAATATATATATACTCTACTCAGCTCTGGGGAAGCGGAACATGGCTGTAGGTAACTTAGTTTCCCTACAGAGGCTCTGGGTTGCATTAAGCAACTAATATATATTGAATATAGCTCTGGGTTGCATCAAGCAACTAATATATATATATATATACTCTACTCATCTCTGGGAAAGCGGAAAATGGTTGTAGGTAACTTAGTTTCCCTACAGAGGCTCTGGGTTGCATTAAGCAACTAATATATATTGAATATAGCTCTGGGTTGCATCAAGCAACTAATATATATATATATATATATATATATAAATATAGCTCTGGGTTGTATCAAGAAACTAATATATATATAAATATAGCTCTGGGTTGCATCAAGCAACTAATATATATAAATATCTCTTTATTATATTACTCTTCTCTTTATATCTCTTTACTCTGTTGTGGTTTCTCTTTTCTCTGTGTCTCTTTACTCTGTTTTAATTACTATGTTCTCTGTATCTCTTTTCTCTTCTCTGATTACTCTTTTCATCTGTATCTATATTACTCTTTTTCTCTTTATCTCTTTACTTTAATCTGGTTACTCTGTTTTCTGTATTTCTCTACTCTGCTCTGATTTCTCTGCTTAACGTATGCATTTAAAGCTTATGTAAATTTCGGTATGAATAGTTAGCCTGTCCCAAGTATAGGTTCATTAAGTCTATACTGAAACAGTTTAACTTTTCATATTATACCTAACCCTAGTCGCAACTCAAGTACTATCTAAGTTGCCCTAGTTCGTTCACTAGTCTCTGTCTGTTTTTCTGTCGTTAAAATTTTACAGACTTTTTCTTTGGTTTTTATCTTTTCTTTAACTTTTTATCTTTTATTTATCTTTGCCTCACTAAAATGTTATTACCACTCCCTAAGTGTTTTATGAAGGTAATTATGAGATTCTACACTTAAAGTTGTCTTTCTAAAACTTTTACAGAAAACTGCCTTTTTCGCATTATTTTATTATTTTTATTAAAATATTATTTTTAATTAAATATTATTATTTAATATTTTATTATTATTTATTATTTTATTATTAAATTTTCGAAAATTACCTTGCCTTTACCTTTTAACCTTTAAAATTAACTTTTTACCCCGGTAACTTTTAATATTTCTACTTTAACCACCCTAACTTTCAGAAATTACAAAATAACCCTCAAACACCAAAATATTTACTTCCTTGCCCTTTCTAAGATCTAAAAGGTGTTCTTCATTGTTCTTCACCACACTCAAAGTGTTCTTTATGTTCTTTGTATATTCTTCAAATTCTTTCTCTATTTTTACCCGTTTTTCAGTCTTTTCAGCAACCGATTTTTACCAAAATTCAAAATAAATTCCCAGCCACTAAAATCCCATCTTTTCTATATGATTTTAACACAAATTGAACCCCAATTTAGGGCCTAGGATTTCGTTTTCCATCAGCCACAAGAACACACATTCATAGCTTGAATTTCATCAAATTTCATCAAAATTTCACCAAATTTTCACCAAGAATCAATCATATATGCAACCAATTTTTAACACAGCCAAATCATACAACATTCACAAAACTCAAACACAAATATTCAAGATTAATTTCGTGACACCCTACCTTGATTTGCTGCTCCAAATCCGGTTACTCTTTGAAGTGTTCTTAAAGCACTTTTTCCTCCTAAAACACATCAAGAACAACTTTAAAACTCTAAACCATCAACTAAACGAACTTCAGCAGCATCTTAGGAAGGTTATCCTCACCTTAAACGTGCAGTAAATCAAAGATCTTTGGCCCACAAGTCAAGCTAAGCAAGAGATCTAAGGAAGAACATCAAGAAAACACTTGTTTAAGCATGTTTCCTTGAAAACCGAATTAAAAGGGGAAAGGAACAGCCATCTCACCTTATTTCCATCCTTGATAAGTTACATGGTTATGTAGAGGAAGAAGGGAGGATCATTTTGGTCAAATCGGAGTTTTGATTTGAGGTTTAGTTCAGAAGAAATCAAGCTTTAAACATTAAGTGTTCATGAAAGTTTCTCTCTTTTCTCTCTTGTTATTTTCGGCCAAAATGATGAAATGAGACAGTCTTGGAGGTCTTGGGGGTGTAAGGTGATTTGTGATTGGTTGGCTTGGAGGTGGATTAAAATAATATTAAAATATCTCTGGTGTACAACTACTAAAACTAGGTGTATCGGAACACTCGTAAAAACATCTCTAAAAATTATTTTCTGAGCTACTAGCATAAATGACACTAGTAAAATATTTATTATGAGAATAGAACATGTATAATGAGGCCTTAGCATTGCTAAATGCATCAGAGAGTGCTGGTGCTAAGCTGCACCAGAAAACCGTAAACCCGGTTAAAGCGATTTTCTGTTTTTAACAAAAACAGACCAGGTAACCTTATAATATCATTCAAGCATTTTATAAAACTAATATAATGATAATATTATACTATTATCTCTCTCCTCTCATGAATCGATTCCGGTTCGTCAAACAGAGACTATTTACGAAAATCAGAATCAAAACTGCCAACTGATACGGTTCAAAAACTAGGTTCTTCGCGATTGCATTATCGAGCTTGCCTCAGAGGAGGTTCTAGCTTAAGGATGACATAATGATAATGAGGATTGAGATGCTTAATGATATAACAGAGGTGTTCCCTTTACTGATCTTTCGGAGAAATCCGTACTTTTAGAAAAGATCTCATGTACTCGAAAATCAGGGTTGTTACATTCTACCCTCCTAAAAGAAAATTTTGCCCTCAAAATTTCAGTTACCTAGGAATAGATGCGGGTAATTAGCTTTCATCTTATCTTCCAGTTCCCAAGTGTGCTCCTCTTCTCCTCTTGGTTCCCAAGCTACTTTGACTAAGCGAACAACTTTGCCTCTTAGCTGCTTATCACTTCTTTCTACTATCTGAAATGGTGATGCTTGATATGTCAAATCATTTCGTAACTGTACTGTCTCTGGTTGTAAAACATGAATCTTGTCGGGAATATATTTCTTAAGTTGCGAGACATGAAGAACATCATGAAGGTTTGATAAATAAGGAGGAAGGACTATTTGATAAGCTACTAGACCGACTCTTTTAAGTATTTGGAAAGGTTCTATGTATCGTGGGTTAAGCTTTTTATTCTTAAGGGCTCTACCTATTCCAGTAATCGAAGTTACTTCTAGAAAGACACGGTTTCCATCACTAAACTCTAAGGTTCTACGTCTATTATCGGCATAGCTCTTTTGACGGCTCTGTGCAGTCTGGATCTTCTGGCGAATCCCCTTTAAATTCTCAGTAGTTTTTTTCACTAGGTCTGGACCTAAGACACTAGCTTCTCCGTCATCATTCCAACACAATGGTGTCTAACATCTCCTTCCGTAGAGAGCTTCATAAGGTGCCATCCCGATACTTTGTTAGTAACTGTTGTTGTAAACGAACTCGACCAATGGCAAATACCTATCCCAACTGCCCTGGTTATCCATCACACAAGATCTTAACATATCTTCCAATGTCTGGATTGTTCGCTCTGATTGTCCATCTGTCTGAGGATGGTATGCTGTACTCATGTGCAATTCTGTTCCTAAAGCTTTCTGGAAAGCTCCCCAGAATCTGGAAGTAAACCTCGGATCTCGATCTGAAACAATTGACGAAGGTATTTTGTGCAATTGTATGATTTCTTGAATATATATCCGTGCCAGCCTTTCTAATGTATAGTCAACTCGAATCGGAAGGAAGTGCGCTGACTTTGTTAACCTGTCCACAATTACCCAGATGGCATCGTGTCCTGTTGAGGTCCTTGGCAATCCCGTGACAAAATTCATAGTGATCTGCTCCCATTTCCATTGCGGTATTTCCAAGGGTTGTAAGGTTTCTAGCGGTTTCTGGTGTTCCACCTTCATTTTCTGGTAGGTTAAACATTTTGAGACATAATCAGCTACTTCTTTCTTTAAGTCCGGCCACCAGAACATTTTTTTCAAATCTCGATACATCTTTGTCACTCCAGGATGCATAGAAAATCTACTTTGATGAGCTTCTGCAATAATCCTTTGCCGCAAATCTCCAGAGCTAGGCACACAAATTCTATTCTTGTATCTCCAGAGACTGCTAAGATCTAGTCTTACAGCTTCTGGTTCCTCTACTTCCATCCGTCTCAACATCGTCATCATATCTGAGTCCTATGCTTGTGCTTGCTCCTAATCTTAAAATCTGGTGTTATACGTAACTGTGCCAGACGGACTCCACTTGACGTCTCAGTCATAGCCAACTTAAGGTCCTCAAATTCCACAAGTAGCTTCTCTTCCTTTATCATCATCCAAGAGATACTCAAAATCTTCCTGCTCAAGGCGTCTGCGACCACGTTTACTTTTCCTGGGTGGTAACTTAACTTAAAATCATAGTCCTTCAGGAACTCCATCTACCTTCGCTGTCGCATATTAAGATCCTTCTGGTCAAAGATATACTTTAAACTTTTGTGATCAGAGAAAACTACTAGTTGAGCGCCATACAAATAGTGCCTCCAGATCTTCAGAGCAAACACCACTGCAGCCAATTCCAAGTCATGCGTCGATAATTTCATTCATGAGGTCTCAGCTGCCGGGAAGCATAAGCCACCACATTTTTGTCTTGCATCAGCACACATCCAAGTCCTTTATGAGAAGCGTCACAGTATACTTCAAAAGGTTTTTGTGGATCGGGTAGTACTAGTACAGGTGCAGTTGTTAGCTTTTTCTTAAGCATCTTGAAACTTCTATCACACTCTGCCGTCCAGATAAATGGAACTTCCTTTCGTGTAAGGTAAGTCAAAGGTAAGGCTATCTGTGAAAATCCTTTGATTAACCTCCGGTAATAGCCAGCAAGTCCGAGGAAACTCCGAACTTCTGTAACGGTCGTAGGTGGTTCCCATTGCACTACTGCTTCAATTTTTGAAGGATCGATTGCAATCCCTCCCTGCGATATAACATGTCCCAAGAACGCCACCTTCTCTGTCCAGAATTCGCACTTCGATAGTTTAGCATATAACATTCGAGTCCTCAGTATCTGCAATACAGTCCTTAGATGCTCTTCATGCTCTCTTTCTGTCTTCGAATAGATGAGAATATCGTCTATGAAAACTACTACGAACTGATCAAGGTACGAACGAAAAATACGATTCATGTAATCCATGAAAATTGCAGGAGTATTAGTTAGTCCAAACGACATAACCGTATACTCATAGTGACCATATCGAGTTCTAAATGCAGTCTTTGGTATATCTGACTCTTTCACTCGAATCTGGTGGTAGCCCGATCGCAAATCAATCTTCGAGAACACACACTTTTCAACTGATCCATCAAATCATCTATCCGTGGAAGTGGATATTTATTCTTGATAGTGACTTTATTTAACTGTCGGTAATCTACGCAAAGTCTCATTCCACCATCCTTCTTCTTTACTAGCAATACCGGAGCTCCCCAAGGTGATGCACTGGGACGAATAAATTTCTTTCCAAGTAGCTCATCCAACTGCTTCTTTAATTCCGCAAGTTCCAGTGCTGACATCCGGTACGGGGCTATGGAAATCGGTCCGGTTTCAGGTACTAGTTCAATGCTGAATTCTATCTCTCGCTGAGGAGGAAACTCAGGTATATCGTCCGGGAAAACATTAGGAAATTCCTTCACCACTCGAATTTTTTCTAAGCTTAGTTCACTGTCACTCGAGCTAGCCGCTAACAGAACGTACCCCTCACAATCACTCCCGTCTAATGTAACTCTTACAGAATTCACATATAAAGTATGAGACAGAAATGGTTTAATATCTAAACTATCAGATGGAATAACAGCAGTTCTTTCATAGCAATCAAGGAAAACATGATACTTGGACAGCCAATCTAATCCTAGAATAACTTCTAAATCACATAGAGGCAAACACATTAGATCATGTATAAAAGTCCCGTTCCTAATAGCGAATGGTACTTGCAGGCACACTAAACTGGTCAAAGCATTTTGGGATGCAGGTGTATGGACAATCAAGTAAAAATTCAATTTAAAGAAATATAATCCTAACTCGTGAGCAATAGTTAGAGAAATAAAGAATGCGATGCACCCGAATCATACAGTACAGTTAGAAATTGATTCTTGGCATAACACTGACCTTGAATGAGGGCATCCGATTGCACAACATCGTCAATAGTGATAGCAAACACTCGTCCTTGTTGTTGGGTTCTGACTGGATTTCAAGTAAATCTCTTCGGACAATCCTTGGCAATGTGTCCAAGTTCTCCACAAGCATATCAGTTAGGTGATCCAAACTGGCAAGACCTGTTACTATGCTCTTTTCCGTATTGCTTACATGCATGATTTATGTAAGCCTGATGGGCTCGTTTACCATTACCTTATCTTACTTTACCTCGAGCGATAAATCCAAACTTTATAGTATTGCCAGTGGACTCATCTACCATTCTATTTTGACAGTCTCTTGCCCGATGTCCTTCCTTATTACAGTAGTAACATAAACCTGTTCTGAACTGGCAAAGCCTACTACCATGATGCTTTCCACAAGTTGGGCATACTACACCACTTTGAGCTTGGTGAGGTTGACTCTCATGTCCTTGTTTAATGTCACGGTTATTGTCACTACCATTATTGCGAGTTAGAAGGCTGACATCTCGGTGGTTTCCATTCCAACGCTGGAATTGACCAATGGCTTTAAAGTTGCGACCTTGAGAGGCTAAATTTTGAACAAAGTCTCTTTGTGAATCCTCCCTACGACTTGCTCAAGCTATCGCCACCTTCTTTGAACATTCTTCCACTAGTTTACTTTTATTTACTAGTTCAGCAAAATTTCGTATCTCTAGCGAAACAACAGAATTCATCAGTTCTTCTCGGAGTCCTCCTTCAAACTTTAAACACTTCCATTCCTCAAAGTCTTCTGGATTTCCTTGAAAAATCTTGGAGAAACGACACAAGTCATCGAAATTACGAGCATATTCTGCAACAGTCATATCCCCTTGTTTCAGCTGCATAAGCTCTATCTCCTTAGCATCACGCACTGCTCTTGGAAAATATTTCTTGTAGAATTCATCTTTAAAAATATCCCAAGGAATGTCATTTTCATTCTGTTGTAGCAGTCGCTGTATCCCCTGCCACCAGTACTCAGCTTCTCCCTCGAGCATATAAGTAGTAAACTCCACGTGTTGTCCTTCCGGAATATGCTGCGCTCTCAGTGATCGTTCAATACCTCAAAACCAGTTATCAGCGTCAGTCGCAATGAGTGTACCCTTGAACTTAGGCGGATTAACCTTCAGAAAGGTCGCAAGGGTCATAGGTCTTTCAGGATGCCCTAAGTTGTTCTCATCATTCCCATTATCTTCTCCGTATTCATTCTCGTTCCCATTTCTCACTCCGAGACGTTCAACAGCCCTATCCGCTGCTACAGCAGCTTCACGCACTACTTCAGCCACGTTGTTCATGATAGCCATAAACGTTTCCTGTTCTCTCTCGTAGTTAACATTAGGAATTCCTTCCCGTACGCCTCGTCTCCGTGAACCCATTGTAGTCCTGTTCACACCAAACAATCATTGTTAAGGTGATCAGTCTTAACACTTCAAGTCAAGTGTGAACATTCCCAAAATGAAAACACAGAAACAATCATGCAGCATATATTACTGGGATATCCTATACGCATGAGACACACAACAGAGTATGCAATGAAGCATAGTCAGTCCACTCCCCAGGCTCTACTGGGAACGAACAGCTCTGATACCAAATTGTAACGACCCAATTTTTAATATGTCTAGATCATACCAGAAACTGAGTGCTACCAATTTGTCTTCCTAATTATTATCTATTATTTATCATATGAGCCTGATTCGTTACTAAAAGCGTAGTTAATTTGCGAGGTGTATTTTTTTTTTGAAAACGTTTGGATTAATAGGCGGAATCACTCATAATCAATTTACAAGTAATAACAGATAAAATAGTTATAAACAACCACACATAAATACATCACGAGTAGCTAGCAACATTCAGTTATCCAGCCTTTATTAGAGTATAGACCTTTAGTTAGAACACCCCTAGATATAGCTAGATAATAACTATATACATATACATATATACAACATCCCAGGTCCTGACCTGTTCAAGAGGTCTCTAAACTGGCACCTAGTCTAGCCTAGATTCTATACTCACCTAGTCCTTCTAAACTACTAAAGCGAGGGAAAGTACGTTCTAAGTCTTCACAACTCAAGTCAGGTGGAACGTCATCAAAAGATAGAACATCATCTGTTACTCCTCTGCACGATCAGACTTTTCCACAGGACGTCTCTCTGGTACCTCATGAAGTAGCCACACAACAGGAATCTCGTACACAGGATTTAGGTTAAAGTGCACATACGAACAGGGCGCAGACGTTGGCTGGTCTCATGATGCCAGGGCATTTTGGCCAGTTTCACTGACCTTTTCTTTACTGTTTCTAGGGTAGTTTCATGCATTTCCTTAGGAAATGCATATATTGACTTTACATCTTGATTCAAGCATATATTGTGTACTTTACATGATTTCATGAGGATTTTGCATGAATTTAAGGACAAATTGGATGTTGCATTTCCCATGACTTGGACTAGAACTTTGATGCACTTTATTGCTTGATTTTAGGACAAAGAAAGCAAAGAAGAACCACATTAGTGGCTACGTTAGTTACACTAACGTTAACATTAACGTGGAATGGGAGTAACTTGCAAAGTTAACGAGAAAAGTAATTGCCAATAACGCTCTCGAAGCCATCATTGCCCACGTTAAGAGTCACGTTAACTAAGTTAACGTGAACTCTAACGTAGAAGAAAGGAAATGGAGCCAACGTTAGTGACACTTAACATTATCACTAACGTTGGACCAAGTTCATAAGTGGCCACGTTAGTTGCCACGTTAACTTAGTTAACGTGGCCTCTAACGTTAAGAAGTAAAGGGGAAGCCAACGTTAGTGACATTCAACTTTGTCACTAACGTTGGCCAAGTCACAATAAGCCACGTTAACTTCCACGTTAACCTAGTTAACGTGGAAGCTAACGTGAGGAGACAAAGTGGTCGACAACGTTAGTGACACCAAACATTGTCACTAACGTTGGAAGGAACCCACACAAGCCCCAATAAGCCACGTTAACTCCCACGTTAACTTAGTTAACGTGGAAGTTAACGTGAAGAAGGGAGGTGATCGCCAACGTTAGTGACACCCAACATTGTCACTAACGTTGGAATTAGCCCACATAAGCCACTATGAGCCATGTTAACTTAGTTAACGTGGAAGCTAACGTGGATAAGGGAATGATGAGCCAACGTTAGTGACACTCAACTTTGTCACTAACGTTGGAGATGGCTAGCATGGCCACGTTAGAAGCCACGTTAACCTAGTTAACGTGGACTCTAACGTGAGAAATAGGGGCACATTGGAACGTTAGTGACAATGGTAAGTGTCACTAACGTTCTTGAAGGTTGGCAAGCCTACGTTAAAAGAGCCACGTTAACTAAGTTAACGTGAACTCTAACGTAGGGAAGGGGGAGACTTCTCAATGTTATTGGGAAAGGCAAGTCCCAATAACGTGTGTGAAGGACAAAGGGGCAACGTTAGTGGCAACGTTTGTGCCACTAACGTTGAAGATAACGTGGCTCTTACTTGGGTGAGGAACGTTAGTGAAAAAAGTGATTGTCACTAACGTTCTCGAACCCATATTTTCACTGAACGTTAACACCACTAACGTCCTGAGCTAAAGTCTCTGCCCACTTCACACTTTCTCTCTGCAAGTAAAGCCAAGCCCAATGAAGAAGAGAACTGCTTCAAACTCAAGATCCAAAGGCCCATACCCAAGACTTGAAGAGCCAACTAGAAGAACAGAAGAGTAGTATATATAGGAGTAGCTTTGAATTAAATTGGGGAGTTGGGAAATTATAGGGAGCCTCTTGGCATAGAACTACTCTCTGTATTTTACTTTCTCTGCACTTCTAGTTTCATCATGTATTCTCCATCTTTGTTTTCATTTTTCAGAGCTATGAACAACTAAACCCCTTTCTTTGGGTTAGGGAGCTCTGTTGTAATTTGATGGATCAATACTAGTTTTCATTATTCTTCTTCTATCTTTTCTCTTGATTTTACTTGAAAGATTTCGATCTTCATCCAATTGGGTAGTTATCTTGGAAAAGAAGCTATTCAAATTTGGATCTCTTCTGAACCTTGAAAGAGGAATGAAGAGATCATGCTAGAAATGCTTTCTCATGCTGGACCAAATTGGGTTTGGATGGATATGTGACTATAATCCTCTCAACACTTGATTTGGGAAATGCATGTGGTATAATCAGTGACCATACTTCATCTCTTCTCATGAGCAATTGACCAAGGAATTGCCTATTGATCAAGATTTGAGAGATTGAATTACAAGAAATTGTAATTCGATCACTTAAGATTGCCAAGGAGATCAATGAGTGCATTGATTGAGGAAGAGATGAAAATAAAATTGATCCGGAGAATGCAACATCTCCTGAGCCCAATGAACCCCCCATTTCTGATCTTACCCATTCTCTTCAATTTCTGTTACTTACTTTTATGATCAATTCCCCCATTCCCATTTACAATTCTGCAATTTACTTTCAGTCATTTACTTTCAGTCCTTTAATTCTAGCATTTACTTTTTCTGCCATTTACCTTTCCGTCATTTTATTTTCTGCAATTCTCAACTCAAATTCTGGACTCACTCAACTAGAACATTCCTCTAATTAAAGTTGCTTGATCAATCAATCCCTGTGGGATTCGACCTCACTCTATTGTGAGTTTTTACTTGACGACAAATTCGGTACACTTTTCGAAGGAAATTTGTTATGAGACAAGTTTTCCGTTCATCATCTCACAGTATATACATATAAATAGAGAACAATATTCACCCTAGACTCAGAAGAATATCTAGAGCAGAATCCTCTTCTTGCGAACGGTCATCAGCGAACTATGGTAAGGTACTCTTACTTCCATCTGAAGGGGGAAGGGAGAGAGAAGGGGTAAGAACTGGGGAGTTCTTAGTAGGGCCGGGGTTATTAGTTACGTTCATTTATTTGGGGTCGATTAGTAGACGAATAACATAATATAGCGAAGCAGTAAACAGAAGATAAAGATAGAAAGAGAAAGTAGAGACAACAGAAAGCAGAACACAAACAAAAGAATACAAGAAAATAAAACACAGAAATAGCATACAAGCAGACAAACATAAAGAAGTAGATCACACACAGAAAGGAATGCAACAGAGAATGATGCACAGACAAGAATGATGCATGTCTAGCCCTAGCGCAGGCCATGAGCTCATGTGTCGGTTGGCTGCCCGCAACCCCGACATTTATCCGGTCACGAATAATCCTGATTTCCCGGATACGATTTTCCGTTCCTAAATAAATGCGCATATGATAATAGCTGCTCATTTGAGACAGCTTCTGCTTACTGCAGGAAAATATATATATATACTCTGCTCTGCTATGGGGAAGCGAAAAACGGCTGTAGGTAACTTAGTTTCCCTACAGAGGCTCTGGGTTGTATTAAGTAACTAATATATATTGAATATAGCTCTGGGTTGCATCAAGCAACTAATATATATAAATATCTCTTTATTATATTACTCTCCTCTTTATATCTCTTTACTCTGTTCTGGTTTCTCTTTTTTCTATATCTCTTTACTCTGTTTTAATTACTCTGTTCTCTGTATCTCTTTTCATCTGTATCTATATTACTCTTTTTCTCTTTATCTCTTTACTTTACTCTGGTTACTCTATTTTCTGTGTTTCTCTACTCTGCTCTGATTTCTCTGCTTAACATTTGTATTTAAAGCTTATGTAACTTTCGGTATGAATAGTTAGCCTGTCCCAAGTATAGGTTCATTAAGTCTATACTGAAAAAGTTTTACTTTTCATATTATACCTAACCCTAGTCGCAACTCAAGTACTAACTAAGTTGCCCTAGTTCGTTCACTAGTCTCTGTCTGTTTTTCTGTTGTTAAAATTTTACAGACTTTTTCTTTGGTTTTTATCTTTTCTTTAACTTTTTATCTTTTATTTATCTTTGCCTCACTAACATGTTATTACCACTCCCTAGCTGTTTTATGAAGGTAATTATGAGATTCTGCACTTAAAGTTGTCTTTCTAAAACTTTTACAGAAAACCGCCTTTTTCGTATTATTTTATTATTTTTATTAAAATATTATTTTTAATTAAATATTATTATTTAATATTTTATTATTATTTATTATTTTATTATTAAATTTTCGAAAATTACCTTGCCTTTACCTTTTAACCTTTAAAATTAACTTTTTATCTCGGTAACTTTTCCTATTTCTACTTTAACCACCCTAACTTTCAGAAATTACAAAATAACCCCTCAAACACCAAAATATTTACTTCCTTGCCCTTTCTAAGATCTAAAAGGTGTTCTTCAATGTTCTTCACCACACTCAAAGTGTTCTTTATGTTCTTTGTATATTCTTCAAATTCTTTCTCTATTTTTACCCGTTTTTCAGTCTTTTCAGCAACCGATTTTTACCAAAATTCAAAATAAATTCCCAGCCACTAAAATCCCATCTTTTCTATATGATTTTAACACAAATTGAACCCCAATTTAGGGCCTAGGATTTCGTTTTCCATCAGCCACAAGAACACACATTCATAGCTTGAATTTCATCAAATTTCATCAAAATTTCACCAAATTTTCACCAAGAATCAATCATATATGCAACCAATTTTTAACACAGCCAAATCATACAACATTCACAAAACTCAAACACAAATATTCAAGATTAATTTCGTGACACCCTACCTTGATTTGCTGCTCCAAATCCGGTTACTCTTTGAAGTGTTCTTAAAGCACTTTTTCCTCCTAAAACACATCAAGAACAACTTTAAAACTCTAAACCATCAACTAAACGAACTTCAGCAACATCTTAGGAAGGTTATCCTCACCTTAAACGTGCAGTAAAACAAAGATCTTTGGCCCACAAGTCAAGCTAAGCAAGAGATCTAATGAAGAACATCAAGAAAACACTTGTTTAAGCATGTTTCCTTGAAAACCGAATTGAAAGGGGAAAGGAACAGCCATCTCACCTTATTTCCATCCTTGATAAGTTACATGGTTATGAAGAGGAAGAAGGGAGGATCCTTTTGGTGAAATCGGAGTTTTGATTTGAGTTTTAGTTTAGAAGAAATCAAGCTTTGAAGATTAAGTGTTCATGAAAGTTTCTCTCTTTTCTCTCTTGTTATTTTCGGCCAAAATGATGAAATGAGACAGCCTTGGAGGTCTTGGGGGTGTAAGGTGAGTTTTGATTGGTTGGCTTGGAGGTGGATTAAAATAATATTAAAATATCTCTGGTGTACAACTACTAAAACTAGGTGTATCAGAACACTCGTAAAACATCTCTAAAAATTATTTTCTAAGCTACTAGCATAAATGAAACTAGTAACATATTTATTATGAGAATAGAACATTTATAATGAGGCCTTAGAATTGCTAAATTCATCAGAGAGTGCTGGTGCTAAGCTGCACCAGTAAACCGTAAACCCGGTTAAACCGATTTTCTGTTTTTAACAAAAACAGACCAGGTAACCTTATAATATCATTCAAGCATTTTCTAATACTAATATAATGATAATATTATACTATTATCTCTCTCCTCTCATGAATCGAGTCCGGTTCGTCAAATAGAGACTATTTACGAAAATCAGAATCAAAACTACCAACCGATACGGTTCAAAAACTAGGTTCTTCGTGATTGCATTATCGAGCTTGCCTCAGAGGAGGTTCTAGCTTAAGGATGACATAGTGATAATGAGGATTGATATGCTTAATGATATAACAGAGGTGTTCCCTTTACTGATCTTCCGGAGAAATCCGTACTTTCAGAAAAGATCTCATGTACTCGAAAATCAGGGTTGTTACACAGCGCATTTGGACCATTTTCACTGAGAGGACGAGAGGTAGCCATTGACAACAGTGATACCCAACATACAGCTTTCCATGGAAAGGAGTATGAATGATTGGATGAAGACAATAGGAAAGCAGAAGTTCAGGAGGAACAAAGCATCTTCATACGCTTATCTGAAATTCTCACCAATGAATTACATAAGTATTTCTATCATATCTCATATTTTATTCATATTTTAATTATCAATTCTCCATAACCATTTGAATCCGCCTGACTGAGATTTACAAGATGACCATAGCTTGCTTCAAGCCGACAATCTCCGTGGGATCGACCCTTACTCACGTAAGGTTTATTACTTGGACGACCTAGTGCACTTGCTGGTTAGTTGTGCGGAATTGGGAAAAAGAGTTGAGATTACAATTGTGCGTACCAAGTTGTTGACGCCATTGATGATCACAATTTCGTGCACCAAGTTTTTGGCGCCGTTGCCGGGGATTGTTCGAGTTTGGACAACTGACGTTTCATCTTGTTGCTCAGATTAGGAACAGGGATAAAGACATTCTTATTGAAGCTGATCCTGAACCTGAAAGGACTCTTAAGAGGAAACTAAGAGAAGCTAAAGCACAACCCTCTGGAGAGAACCTGACAGAAATTTTCGAAAAAAAAGGAGACATGGCCGAACCTAATAACAATGGTGGAGATGCAAGGAAGATGCTTGGTGACTTTATTGCACCCTCTTCCAACTTCTATGGAAGAAGCATCTCAATTCCTGCAATTGGAGCAAACAACTTTGAGCTTAAGCCTCAATTAGTTTCTCTAATACAGCAGAATTACAAGTTTCATGGACTTCCAATGGAAGATCCTCATCAGTTTTTAACTGAATTTTTGCAAATCTGTGACACTGTCAAGACCAATGGGGTTGATCCCGAGGTCTACAGGCTTATGCTTTTTCCCTTTGCTGTAAGAGACAGAGCTAGAGTATGGTTGGATTCACAACCTAAGGAAAGCCTGAACTCTTGGAAAAAGCTGGTCAGTGCTTTTCTGGCCAAATTCTTTCCACCTCAAAAATTGAGTAAGCTTAGAGTGGAAGTCCAGACCTTCAGACAAAAGGAAGGTGAATCCCTCTACAAAGCTTGGGAAAGATACAAGCAATTGATCAGAAGGTGTCCTTCTGACATGCTTTCAGAATGGAGCATCATAGGTATCTTCTATGATGGTCTGTCTGAACTGTCCAAGATGTCATTGGACAGCTCTGCTAGAGGATCTCTTCATCTGAAGAAGACGCCTAAAGAAGCTGATAAACCACTATTTTATGGTTTATATTGTGTTTAATTGTGTGGTTTTATCATGATCTTTACCCACTTATTCGTTAAATAAGCATGCATTTATAATTCCTTCCTAAAGTTATTGCATGATTGAAAACCTGCTTCCTAGAGACTTTTAATTATATATTTTATTTCTCCTTTATTCCATTCGATGCCGTGATCTGTGTGTTAAGTGTTTCAGGCTTTATAGGGCATGAATGAGTTGGAGATTGGAGAGAAAGCTTGCAAAAATGGAAGGAACACAAGAAATTGAGGAGATGACCAGCGAGAAGTGACGCGGCCGCATGGATGACACGACCGCGTGACATGCGCGATCTGCAGAATCACTGGGGGCGATTTCAGGGCTTATTTTGACCCAGTTTTTGGCCCAGAAAAGCAGACTAGAGCCAGAGAACATGCAGAAACCAAAACAACATTCATTCCGCATAGTTTTTAGTTTTTAGATCTAGTTTTCCTCTCCTCTAGATTTTTTTCTCTTTACACATTCATAGTTTTTAGGATTTGTTATGTTCATTGTTTTTGCATTGGGATATTGAGAAGAGTTATTGCCTCATCAAGACTTCGACATTCTAGTTCGTTCTCTTTACTTGTCTCTTACTCTTCCATGTTCCTTAATTTACTTAATTTTACCATTGGATTATTTTAGCATTTATCAATACAAGAATTACTTTTATTTTTAATTAATTTTTTGATCATTATTTCTCATGTCTTTCTTTAATTTCCTCTTTTATGTTATGGATTTTTCATTTACAATGAGCGAGTAGTTCCCTAACTTGACGGGGAGTTGATTGAAAGAAACCCTTGAGTTGGGATGCTCAAGAGAAAGATTGTAGTTGGGTTTATTGTTGGATTGCTCTCTAGTCACTAACACCAATCCTCCCAAGAGCGGATTGGAACTTGTGGATAGAACAGCATTCCAACTCGTTTGACTTTCCCTTACTTAGTGAGGGACAACTAAACAGAATAATCCCCAATTATCAATTAGTCTTGAGAGTACTGCAACAAGAATAGGGCTTCCAACTAATCAACTCCCACTCAAGGCTTTTATTTAAATTTATATAAATTCTCTAATTTAATTTTCTACCATTCAACTCAAACCTTTTTGAAAACATCTGATTAGTAAAATAGCACACTTTTCTGCAACTCGTTGGGAGACGACCTGGGACTCATACTCCCAGTATTTTGATTTTAATTTCTGTGACACCCTTCTAAATTGATAAGCGGATTTCTGGTTGGTTGAGACTATACTTGCAACGCATATTCTACAATCATTCTTAACTCGCCAATTTCCACTCGCATCAATTTTTGGCGCCGTTGCCGGGGAGTTGCAATAGAGTGATAAAGTTATTAATTAGAATTTATTTATTTGCATTTTATTTTATTTTGCTACTATGAGCTGCTTGTTTCTTCCGTTAGATGACACGTTCACTTCCTGATCCAAGCTTGCTAATATTCGATCCTGAGATTGAAAGAACTATTTCACGAATAAGGCAAGCTCGGCGTCGGTTAGTCCTCTCTGAGGGCGGATCTGAAACGTCATTTGAGAAAGAAACCAGCCCCCGTTCTACTGATTTGGTTGTTTCACGCGTAGGTGACATGGCAGCAGCCAGGAGAGTTACTATCCAGGAGGCTGGAGCCCCTGATTTTACAATGCAACCATTTTAAGCGCATCACCCAACGGTAGCTATAGACTTTGAAATAAAGACCGCACTGCTCAATTTGATGCCCAAGTTTCATGGCTTACCTGCTCAAGAGCCTATCAAGCACCTGAGAGATTTTCAGGCAGCCTGTTCTACTGTCAAGCGTGATGGTGTAGATGAAACTTCAATTTTGCTGAAAGCTTTCCCGTTTTCTCTTGAGGGAAAGGCAAGAGAGTGGTACTACACTCAACCAACAGCAATTGTATCCAACTAGGATACACTGAGAAGAGAATTCTTGGAAAAGTTCTTTCCAGCTGAAGTTACTGATAAACTGAGGAAAGATATTTTCATGATTGTTCAAGATGAATCCGAGACGCTTTATGAATATTGGGAGCGCTTCAATAATCTTCTGGAAGCTTGCCCCCACCATATGATTGACAAGATAGTGTTACTCGGTTATGTCACACAGGGAATGAGGCCCCAAGATAAGACCACACTGGAAAGTGCTAGCAATGGGTCTATGAAAAAGTACAAGACCACTGATGAAGTATGGCAATTGATCAGCGACTTAGCTGAATCTACTAGGAATCACAGGCAGAAACAGGGCCGTGCAAAAGCTGTTGCAGAAGTATCCTCTAGCAGAGAGACTACTGCTCTAACTCAGAGTATCTGTGAAATGACCAACTTGCTGAAGCAAATGCAATTGAATTAACCACAAGTTCAGCAAGCTCAACCTTCTCCAGCAAAGAAAAACTAACAGTTAGTCCCACAGAGAGTTTGTGGAATCTACGCTGATTATAGCCACTATACTGATGAATGTCCGCAGCTCCAGCAGGAAGACAACACTGTGGCAGCCACACATAACTTCTATGACCGCCCCAACCAAGGGTACAATCAAGGTGGTAATTACAACCACGGATGGCAAGACAATTCTAACCAGAATTGGAGGGACAACAACAACAGAGGAGGCAGAGATAATCAGAGAAATCAGAGATAGAATAACAACAACAACAGGCAGCAGAATCAGAATCAGCCTTACAGAGCCCCTCACCTAAGGCAATCCCAAGGACCACAAAATACCCGACAGCAGACCTCTCAATTTACCCATCCTTCTGCATCTGCCAATGATGACTTACTACAATCTATTGATCGGAGACAACAGACCATGGAAAATAACATTAATGCCATTCTAAATGGTATGGCCGCTACATTGCAGGCTCTTGTCTCCCAGATAGGATCAATGAACAACTCCAATAACCAACCTTTGAGCTCCAGTGGAATCCCCTCTCAACCATTACCCAATCCCAAGCGTGGTATTAATGCCATCACCCTGAGGTCTGGAAGCACACTGTAGGAGAGGAACCAGGAGGAGCCAAACCCACCAGAATACGCCTCAGCTGAAGAGGTAGTGGAAATAGAAGATGTTGAAGAGGAAGAGGACATACAGGACATAGCTGAAGAAGAAGAAGTGCAACCACAAGAGAAAGCATTACAAGGCGCAGACACTGCAGAAAATGCCACTCCTATTCCATTTCCACAACTTGCAAGGAATCCCAGGAAGCAGCTGGAACCTGATCCAAAAATGGTAGAGATATTCAAAAAGGTTGAGGTAACTGTTCCTCTATTTGATGTTATTCAACAGGTACCTAAATATGTAAAGTTTCTAAAAGATTTATGTATACATAAAGACAAAATTAATGAATTAGAAAATATTCCTTTAGGAAGTTCCATATCTGCTTTAATGGGAAGTTTACCTGAAAAATGTAGTGACCCAGGTCCTTGTATAGTTAATTGTACTATTGGTGGTGTGATAATTTCTGATTGCATGTGTGATTTAGGAGCATGTGTAAGTATAATGCCTTTGTCTATATATGATGTTTTGAGGCTCCCTCCCTTAAAAAGGTCGGCAGCTCATTTTGTGTTAGCAGATAAAAGTATTATTACAGTGGTTGGAGTTGCTGAAGATGTACTAGTAGGCATTAAGGGACTCACGTTCTCTACTGATTTTTATATCCTGGAAATGTCCCAAAATGACTCAGACAAGCCATCATCAATTCTACTCGGAAGGCCATTCTTGAAGACCTCAAAGTTTAAATTAGATGCTTTTTCAGGAACATACTCTTTTGAAATAGATGGCCGAGTAGTGATCTTCAATCTGAATGGAGTTATGAAGCATCCTCCAGAGGATCACTCTATCCTCAAGTGTGACATTATAGATGAAACCGTGGCTGAAGTCCATCAGGAGGAATTTGAAGAGAAGCACACAGGACAAGGTCCAAGTGTGGGGACACTCTCAGAGGACAATGACAGTGCCTTACCACTGTTGCCAGCTCCAGACAACCCAGAGCCTGAACAAGATCAGAAGTTGGAATTAAAACCCCTTCCCCCACACCTCAAATATGCTTACCTTGAAGACGGGCAGAAGTTTCCGGTGATCATTGCAAGGGAACTCACTTCTCAACAGGAAGAGCAGCTACTTGGTGTGCTGAGGAGGCATAAGAAGGCAATTGGTTGGAGTTTAGCAGACATAGTAGGCATCAACCCTCAAGTTTATGAGCATAGGATATTTTTAGAAGAGGGAGCAAGACCTGTCCGTCAACCCCAGAGAAGACTGAACCCCATTATCCTAGAGGTTGTCAAAAAGGAAGTGACCAGACTACTAGAGGCAGATATCATCTATCCCATCTCAGACAGTGAATGGGTAAGCCCAGTACAAGTGGTGCCAAAGAAGTCTGGAGTCACTGCAGTGAAGAATGAGCATGGAGAGCTCCTGACAACCAGAGTTCAGAACGCCTGGAGGGTCTACATTGATTACAGACGCCTCAACCAAGCAACTCATAAGGATCACTATCCTTTTCCATTCATTGATCAAATGCTAGATCGCCTGTCAGGTAAATCACATTATTGCTTTTTAGATGGTTACATAGGTTATTTCCAGATTCATATAGCTCCTGAGGATCAGGAAAAGACCACTTTTACATGTCCTTTTGGGACTTATGCTTACAAGAGAATGCCATTTGGCTTGTGCAATGCACCAGCTACTTTCCAGAGGTGCATGATGAGTCTTTTCTTTGATCTTATTGAGGACTGTATGGAGGTTTTTATGGATGATTTTAGTGTTTATGGCGATTCCTTTAGCCTTTGCTTAGATGGATTATCTAGAGTATTAAATAGATGTGTCAGTACCAACCTGGTATTAAATTTTGAAAAATGTCACTTTATGGTTAAACAAGGGATTGTACTAGGACATGTTGTGTCTAATACTGGCATCTCTGTAGATCCAGCAAAGGTGGATGTTATTTCTAGTTTACCTCACCCCTCTTCTGTGAGAGAGGTCCGTTCTTTCCTTGGCCATACAGGTTTTTACAGGAGGTTTATTAAGGACTTCAGTAAGGTAGCACTTCCCTTATCCAGACAACTGCAGAAAGATATTGAGTTCGAGTTCAGTGAAAATTGCAAACAAGCGTTTGATAAGCTGAAGACTGCACTGACTCAAGCTCTAATTGTAAGAGGACCAGATTGGAGCCAACCATTTGAAATAATGTGTGATGCTTCCAACCACGTAGTAGGAGCAGCACTGGCTCAGCGTGAAGGTAAGGATCCTTTTATTGTTGCTTACGCGTCTAAAACTTTAGATGCAGCTCAGTCAAATTACACTACTACTGAGAAAGAGCTTCTTGCTATTGTTTTTGCTCTTGATAAATTCCGAGCCTATTTACTTGGTACTAAAGTAGTAGTGTATTCAGACCACGCAGCTCTAAAGTATTTATTATCTAAAAAGGAGTCCAAACCAAGGCTTATACGTTGGATACTGCTATTACAAGAATTTGATTTAGAAATTAAAGATAGGAGTGGTAACCAGAATTTAGTGGCAGACCATTTGAGTCGCCTTGAGCACATTACAGATGATCCCACTCCTATAGCTGATAATTTCCCATTTGATAACCTGCAAGCAGTATCTGAGGTAGTCCCTTGGTATGCACCTGTAGCTAATTATCTAGTTAGCCGCACCTTTCCTCCAAACTTTTCTAAGCATCAAAGAGATAAGCTGAAAAGTGAGTCTAAATATTATATATGGGATGACCCATATTTATGGAGATGTGGCGCTGACCAGGTAATTAGACGGTGTGTGCCTCAATCAGAATTCCAGTCCATCTTAGAGGCCTGTCACTCATCTGAGAGTGGAGGACATTTTGGCCCTCAAAGAACAGCTAGAAAAATCTTAGACTGTGGATTCTGGTGGCCTCCTCTTTTTAGAGACGCTGCTGAATTTTGTAGATCTTGTTTCCAATGCCAAAATTTTGGTAATATATCCAGGAGGGATGAGATGCCTCAATAGATTATACTTTTCTGTGAAATTTTTGATGTTTGGGGCATTGACTTCATGGGTCCATTTCCAAATTCTAATGGTTATTTATATATATTGTTAGCTGTGGATTATATTTCCAAATGGGTAGAAGCAATTCCTACCAGCAATGATGATGCTAACACTGTTGTTTCCTTTGTGAGAAACCATATTATTTGTCGCTTTGGATCACCACGAGCAATCGTGAGCGATCAAGGCACCCATTTTTTGTAACAGGAGACTAACAGGACTAATGAAGAAGCATGGGATAATTCATAAAGTTGCAACAGCCTACCATCCTCAGACTAATGGGCAAGCCGAGGTGTCAAATAGAGAGATAAAGCGTATCTTGCAGAAGATAGTCAAACCTCATAGAAGAGACTAGAGCACCAGGCTACAAGATGCACTCTGGGCATACAAAACATCATACAAAACACCCATTGGGATGAGTCCTTTCCGCTTAGTTTATGGAAAAGCTTGTCATCTCCCTGTTGAAATAAAGCATAAAGCCTTTTGGGCAGTAAAGGAATGCAACATGGAAATTGAGAGAGCCAGAGCTGAAAGGAAGTTGTAACTGCAGGAACTGGAAAGCCTTCACCTAGAAGCTTATGAGAACTCAAGGCTATACAATGAGAAGATGAAGGCTGTACATGATCGGCACATCAAGAGGAAAGAGTTCCAACCTGGGGACTTAGTCCTCCTTTATAAATCTCGACTAAGGCTCATGCCAGGCAAGTTGAGATCAAGATGGAAAGGTCCATACAGAGTAGAGAAGGCTGAACCGTACGGAGTTTATCACCTAAGCCATCCTTCAAGCTCTGAACCTATCAAGGTTAATGGACATCGTTTAAAGCTGTACCAAGGTGAGAAGCTGAAGAAAAACAACGAGCTTGAGATCTTCCTCTTGGAAGATCCCCACATAGCTGAAGACTGAGCTAGTGGAGCGTCCAACTTACGAACGTTAAAGCAAAGTGCTAGGTGGGAGCAACCCACATGGTATGATCGTTCTTTTCCTTATTTTTAATTTTCTTATTCAATAACTCTTCTCTTTATTAGTACATTTCGTGCATCTGTATTCACATATTTTTAATAAAAAAAAATCACGCGACGCAACCGTCTCATTGACGCGTCCGCGTCGCAAGAAGATGGGAGACAATAATAATATAAACAGAGAGTTACGCAGGAGCAGGGCTGGAGGCGTGCCAATGGCACAAATCGTCCCACGCGACCGCGTCGCTGATGCGACCACGTCATATGGGAATAATGGCCTTCCACACGACCGCGTGCCCCACGCGGCTGCGTGAGCCGGATTTCTACGTAACAAGGGTGCACAGCCGAAAGTTGTGCTAGAGTGGTGCTGGACTGGCGCTGGACGCGCAGTCCCTCTCACGCAATCGCGTGCCCCATGCGACCGCGTCGTTTCTCAATAATTGCCCACTCACGCGATCGCATGCCCCACGTGATCGCGTCACCCAAAATTTGGCACTAATATGATTTTGAACAGAGAGTTGTACGAGTGCGAGGCTACCCTCACGTCATTAGCCTAAAATGGGTCACGCGACCGCGTGACCGAAGCGATCGCGTCATTGAGTTTAAGCGCAAGTCGCGCGACCGCGTGCCCCACGCGACCGCGTCGCTTGCGCCGTACAGCCTCCCTAATTTTGCCAATTATCATATCTTTTTCCCCCAAATCTTATTTTTCTCTTTTCCCTGCTTATTTCTTCTCCCTCCCTTCTCCCCTTCTTCCTTCTTTCTCACTTTTTACTCTCTCTTTCACCCCATTAACAAGGTTTTTCTTTCTCCTTCCCTCCTTACTTTTCTATTATACTTCTTATTTTTTCTATGTTATCTTCTTTTCTTTTCTTTTTACCTTCATTGTTCATATTTTATTTTTCTTTCTTTTCCCTTTTTACTTGGTGTTATCAATTTATGTGAGTCATTATTTATTATTATATGCTTGTGGAGTGTTGTAAATTTGTTTGACAATTATATATTGCTTTTTAAGGGATTACTTGCATGTTCAAATTCTTATTTTCAAGAGCCTCTTCTACATGCATGCTATATGTTTGTGAAAAAGCCCATATGGCATTATGAACTTCTTTACATTTTTCTACTCTCATATTCAAGGCTTGCTTTTCACAAATTCTCTTTACTATTTTATTCATTGAATTTAATTGTCAATACAAACGTGATGGTTTGTTACGAGTGATGCTTGATCTATGCTACTCATGCCCTTTGCCGGCATGCCAATAAACACCTTGCATTCACTTGTCATCATATGCACTAGCTATTTTCCATTAATGAGTTTTCACATGTACTCATGAGCGTGTGTTAACATCTTTTAACTTTTAATGTGCATTTATAACCATCCTTTCCCGTTCTCTTCCTTGCTCTATCCCTTTAAATTTAATTTACTTTCTGTTCCCTTTTTCAGGATGGCCACCAAGAAAGGAAAAGAGAAAGCCACTCCCAAACAACCAGCAAGAAGAGGTACAAAGAAAGCATTAGTGGCAGAACCCTCTTCAACTGCGGTAAAGCCCTCAACAAAGAAAATTAAGAGGATTATAAAGTTTGATGATAAAGAAAGAGCCTTCCGAGCAAAGGACACTGCGCGATTCCCCAATCACTACTGTGAGCAGATGTTCCCCATCCTGGTAGAAAGGAGTTACAACAACGAATACCTTCTTCTCCTCCCAAACCATATTGCTACCTTTGTTGAGCCGCAAATTGCCCGAAGACAATGGGGTTTCCTACAGAGACAGCCAAGGCAGGTCAAACTTTCTTGGGTAGTCGAGTTCTACTCCAACTTCCACCTGCCGACCCTGCAGTATGTCTATGTCCGTCAGAAACAAGTTCCCATTATAGAAGACGCCATTCAAAAAGTTCTAAGTCTTCCCCCTATTCCAGAAGGATTGTACGCCTTTCAAGAAGCCGTACTCAAGCGCCAGATGTACCAATTTGACTGGGACGCCGTTCTCAGAGTTATTGCACTACTTGGCAGCTGATGGATCTACGGATACCATCGTACCCTCCCTAAGGGAATTTCGGCTTCAGCACTTACCTTGGAGGCTCGCGTCTAGGCACAGATCATGTCCCATTACGTCTTTCCGAGCACTCACGAGTCCTCCTTCACTGCGGACATGGCCGTTCTACTATGGTGCATCCTTATAGACCAACCTCTGAATCTACCAAGACATATCCGGAATGCCATGGGACACGTACAAATCGCGGGCAACCTACCTTTTCCTGCCCTGGTCTCAGATCTTGTCTCAGCAGCCGGAGTCTCCTACAGAGCTGGGGACACCAAAGCCATGCTTCCACGGGATGATTAGTTTGTCCCCAACGGGAAGTACCTTAGACTTCCAGCAGCCACTATTAGCAGCCTACTGAACCAGTTGAAGATATTCCTTCTTCAACACCACAAGCACCTACAACAGCCCAACTGCTCCAGCAGATACTTGAAAAGTTGGATCGGCAAGAACAGAAAGCTAAGCTGAGAAAGCACCGTAACAAGCACCGATTCACATACCTCAAGGAGCTAATCATGGGAAAATTCAAGGACTCAGATACCCCAGACTCCACTTCCTTTACCAGCACAGGGAGCCATGATGGTCCCAACTGTGGAGATACTGCTACCAGCCCACCTTTGTTCTTGACAGATGGCACCGAAGACGGTGCAAAGCCTTAAGTGTGGGGAGGACGGTCAGTACCTGACTTCCGGAGGTAATTTCTCTTCCCTAGCACCAATAAATTAGGATATTTAGTTAGATTTTTTTTATATATAAAAATGGAAACATAAAAATAACATAGCTTATCAATGCACATAGATTTTTAATTCTTACAGTTTCACATGAGTAGGTATCCAAATTCCCATAATATTATCATGACTCATTCCCTTATTATCCTTTGTTTTCACAATTTCCCATACTTAAATAACACACACAATTCTATCTTAAGCTAACCAAAGATTCAATTTGGGATATATAATTGTTTTCCGCTTAAGGCTAGTAATGTGGTAAAATATAGAACAAATGAGATTTAAAGGCTCAAAGTGGCTAACAAAGGTAATTGGAAGGGTAGGCTTTATTTGGATAAGTGAGCTAAACAAATAATGGCCTCAATCATATGCAAACATATAAATATAATAAACATTGGACATATAGGATGAAACAAAATATAGATTACAATCATAGAGAAGTAAACACACAAGAACAAAATAATTATGGTTAAATAATGTAACCATTCATAAAGGCTCAATTCTCACAGGTTGTGTGTTCTTTAGCTCAAAAATCATGTTCCAAATACAACTTCAAGCAAATTTAACATAAAAGTTTTAATTAAAATTAGTGAAATTTTGTTCCAAAGATAGGGTCTTAGAAGAAACTTATTGTCTTTTTAATCAAGCAGAACATGCATGCAACTAATTCGGTCAGTACCTGACTTCCGGAGGTAATTTCTCTTCCCTAGCACCAATAAATTAGGATATTTAGTTAGATTTTTCTTTTATAAAATAAGATAAATTGCATAGTAATAGATTAGCTGCATGCAAAGATCAATGCATGTATGATAAAATCAAAATAAAAGGTTGATACATGAGTATGGATGTGAAAGGGATTTCTGGGTAGCTAGGTATGAATTCTAAAGTTATATAGAATATATATATATATATATATATATATATATATATATATATATATATAGGTTATGTTAAAGCTTGGGTTAATTAAAGATTCAATTTATAAGCTTACTTAGCCATATATATATCCTCACCCTTACCTTGGTCCCATTACAACCTTGAAAAGACCTCATGATGTTTGCATTGGTATATTAAATGTTGTTGATTGGTTAGGAGAAGAACAAAAATTAGAGAGCATGATTAGAGAAGGATAGAGTGATGACCCTATACACTAGAGAGACTAGAGTGTACATACATCACCAGTGAGGGTTCCATGCTTGAATTTCTATGTTCCCTGCTTTCATGTGCTATCTTCTTGCATTTTTATCTGTTCTTACTGTATAAGAATTGAGTTAGTAGAATTTGATTTGTAATTGTTTTGAAGAGCTTACTTACTTTTGATCAAGTGGACAAAAATCATATAGTTGCATTCATATATATAGGTTGCATTGCATTTCATAGGTTTTACATGTTCTTACTCATTCATTTTATCTCCTTCAACTAAGCATGAGGTCATGCTAATGTTTAAGTGTGGGGAGGTTGATAAACCACTATTTTATGGTTTATATTGTGTTTAATTGTGTGGTTTTATCATGATCTTTACCCACTTATTCATTAAATAAGCATGCATTTATAATTCCTTCCTAAAGTTATTGCATGATTGAAAACGTGCTTCCTAGAGACTTTTAATTATATATTTTATTTCTCCTTTATTCCATTCGATGGCGTGATCTGTGTGTTAAGTGTTTCAGGTTTTATAGGGCATGAATGAGTTGGAGATTGGAGAGGAAGCTTGCAAAAATGGAAGGAACACAAGAATTTGAGGAGATGACCAGCGAGAAGTGACGCGGCCGCATGGATGACGCGACCGCGGGGCATGGAATAGCACAAGCGACGCGGCCGCATGGACGACGCGACCGCGTGGCAAAGCAGAAAGCCGAATGACGCGGCCGCATGGATGACGCGGCCGCGTGACTTGCGCGATCTGCATAATCTGCAGAATCGCTGGGGGCAATTTCGGGCTTTATTTTGACCCAGTTTTCGGCCCAGAAAAGTAGACTAGAGCCAGAGAATATACAGAAACCAAAACAACATTCATTTCGCATAGTTTTTAGTTTTTAGATCTAGTTTTCCTCTCCTCTAGGTTTTTTCTCTCTACACATTCATAGTTTTTAGGATTTGTTATGTTCATTGTTTTTGCATTGGGATATTGAGAAGAGTTATTGCCTCATCAAGACTTCGACATTCTAGTTCGTTCTCTTTACTTGTCTCTTACTCTTCCATGTTCCTTAATTTACTTAATTTTACCATTGGATTATTTTAGCATTTATCAATACAAGAATTACTTTTATTTTTAATTAATCTTTTGATCATTATTTCTCATGTCTTTCTTTAATTCCCTCTTTTATATTATGGATTTTGCATTTACAATGAGCGAGTAGTTCCCTAACTTGATAGAAAGTTGATTGAAAGAAACCCTTGAGTTGGGATGCTCAAGAGAAAGATTGTAGTTGGGTTTATTGTTGGATTGCTCTCTAGTCACTAACACCAATCCTCCCAAGAGTGGATTGGAACTTGTGGATAGAACAGCATTCCAACTCGTTTGACTTTTCCTTACTTAGTGAGGGACAACTAAACAGAATAATCCCCAATTATCAATTAGTCTTGAGAGTACTGCAACAAGAATAGGGCTTCCAACTAATCAACTCCCAGTCAAGGCTTTTATTTAAATTTATATAAATTCTCTAATTTAATTTTCTGCCATTCAACTCAAACCTTTTTGAAAACATCTGATTAGTAAAATAGCACACTTTTCTGCAACTCGTTGGGAGACGACCTGGGACTCATACTCCCAGTATTTTGATTTTAATTTCTGTGACACCCTTCTAAATTGATAAGCGGATTTTTGATTCGTTGAGACTATACTTGCAACGCATATTCTACAATCATTCTTAACTCGCCAATTTTCGCTCGCATCAAAAGCCCAGGAACTCATTGAAATGGTTGCAAATAACCAATTCATGTACACTTCTAAAAGGAATCCTATGAATAATGGGACAAATCAGAAGAAAGGAGTTCTTGAGATTAATACCCTAAATGCCATATTGGCTCACAACAAAATATTAACTCAGAAATTCAATATGATTTCTCAGAGTCTGTCTGGAATGCAAGCAGCAACAGGCAGTACCAAATTAGCTTCATCTGAAGAAGAAGCTTATGATCCTGAGAACCCAGCAATGGAAGAGGTGAATTACATGGGAGAACCCTATGGAAACACCTATAATCCTTCATGGAGAAATCATCCAAATCTCTCATGGAAGGGCCAACAGAGGCCTCAACAAGGCTTCAACAACAGTAATGGTGGAAGAAATAGGTTTAGCAATAGCAAGCCTTTTCCATCATCTTCTCAGCAACAGACAAAGAATTCTAAGCAGGGCCACTCTGACTTAGCAACTGTAGTCTCTGATCTATCCAAGACCACGCTCAGTTTCATGACTAAAGCAAGGTCCTCCATTAGAAATTTGGAGGCACAAGTGGGTCAGCTGAGTAAGAGAATTACTGAAACTCCTCCTAGCACTCTCCCAAGCAATACAGAAGAGAACCCAAAGAGAGAATGCAAGGCTATAAACACGTCCCACATGGCTGAATGCATAGAGGAGGGAAAGGCGGTGATTTCCACTGAGGAAGGCCTCAATGGACGACCACTGGCCTCCAAGGAGTTCCATAATGAGGAACCATGGGAATCTGAAGCTCATACAGAGATCATAGAGATTCCATTGAATTACTTCTGCCATTCATGAGCTCTGATGAGTATTCTTCCTCTGAAGAGGATGAAAATGTTACTGAAGAGCAAGTTGCTAAGTACCTTGGAGCAATCATGAAGCTAAATGCTAAGTTATTTGGTAATAAGACTTGGGAGGATGAACCCCCCTTGCTCACCAAAGAACTGGATGACTTGACTAGGCAGAGATTACCTCAGAAGAGACAGGATCCTGGAAAGTTCTCAATACCTTGTACCATAAGCACCATGACCTTTGAGAAGGCTCTGTGTGACCTGGGGTCAAGTATAAACCTCATGCCACTCTCTGTGATGGAGAAGCTAGGGATCCTTGAGGTACAAGCTGCAAGAATATCACTAGAGATGGCAGACAATTCAAAAAAATGGGCTTATAGACTTGTAGAGGATGTCTTGGTAAGGGTTGAAAGCCTCTACATCCCTGATGACTTCATAATCCTAGACAATGGAAAGAGTATGGATGAATTCATTATCCTTGGTAGACCCTTCCTAGCCACAGCAAAAGCTGTAATTGATGTTGACAGAGGAGAGCTGGTCATTCAAGTGAATGAGGCCTGCCTTGTGTTTAAGGCTCAAGGATCTCCTTATGCACACATAGAGAAGAAGCATGACAAGCTTCTCTCAATGCAGAGTCAAACAGAGCCCCCACATTCAAACTCTAAGTTTGGTGTTGGGAGGCCATCATCATGCTCTGAGTATCTGTGAGGCTCCATGAGAGCTCATTGTCAAGCTATTGACGTTAAAGAGGCGCTTATTGGGAGGCAACCCAATTTTTACTTATCTATGTTGAATTTCTATTTTCCATTGTTATTTTATATTTTCTTTAGGTTGATGATCATGTGAAGTCACAAAAACAACTGAAAAAGCAAAAACAGAATGAAAAATAGCATCAAAAATAGCACACCCTGAAGGACAATCTTACTGGCGTTTAAACGCCAGTAAAGGTAGCAGAATGGGCATTAAACGCCCAGTCTGGCACTATTCTAGGCATTTAACACCAGAAAAGGGCACCAGACAGGCGTTTAACGCCAAAAGGGGTACAAAGCTGGCGTTTAACGCCAAAAAGGGCAACAAGCTGGCGTTTAAACGCCAGAAAGGGAAGAAAAGCTGGCGTTAAACGCCAGAAATTGGCAGCAACCTAGCGTTTAACGCCAGGATTGGCACTCCCAAGGGCGTTTATACGCCTAAAATGGTGCAGGGACGAGAAAGCCTTAACACCTCAGGATCTGTGGACCCCACAGGATCCCCACCTACCTCAACTCTCTCTCTCTCTTCTTCACACCTTCCCATAACACTCTTCCCCAAATACCCTTCACCAATCACCTCAATACCTCTTTCCCAAAAACCCCTCACCTATCAAATCCTACCCTCTTCTCCATAATCTCTTCACCAATCCATATCCATCCATCATAAAACCCCACCTACCTCACCATTCAAATTCAAACCACTTTTCCTCCCAAACCCACCCATACTTGGCCGAACCACTAAACCCCCTCCATCTCCTCCATTTTCTTCTTCTACTCTTTTCTTTCTTCTTTTGCTCGAGGATGAGCAAACCTTCTAAGTTTGGTATGGTAAAAGCATTGCTTTTTGTTTTTCCATAACCATTTATGGCACCAAAGGCCGGAGAAACCTCTAAAAAGAGGAAAGGAAGGCAAAAGCTTTCACCTCCAGGTCATGGGAGATGGAGAGATTCATCTCAAGGGTGCATCAAGACCATTTCTATGAAGTTGTGGCCAAGAAGAAGGTGATCCCCGAAGTCCCTTTCAAGCTCAAAAAAGGTGAATATCCGGAGATCCGACATGAGATTCGAAGAAGAGGTTGGGAAATTCTCACCAACCCCATTCAACAAGTCGGGATCTTAATGGTTCAAGAGTTCTATGCCAATGCATGGATCACCAAGAACCATGATCAAAGTGTGAACCCGGACCCAAAGAATTAGCTTACAATGGTCCGGGAGAAATGCTTAGATTTCAGCCCGGAAAATGTAAGGTTGGCATTCAACTTGCCCATGATGCAAGGAGATGCACGCCCATACACTAGAAGGGTCAACTTTGATCAAAGGTTGGACCAAGTCCTCATAGACATTTGTGAAGAGGGCGCTTAATGGAAGAGAGATTCAAGAGGGAAGCCTGTTCAACTAAGAAGGCACGACCTCAAGCCCGTGGCTAGGGGATAGTTGGAGTTCATCCAACGCTCAATCATTCCCACTAGCAACCGGTCTGAAGTTACTATAGACCAGGCTATCATGATCCATAGCATCATGATTGGAGAGGAAGTAGAAGTTCATGAGGTTACATCCCTAGAACTCTACAAGGTGGAAAACAAGTCCTCTACTTTGGCAAGGTTAGCCTTCCCTCATCTCATTTGTCACCTCTATAATTCAGCTGGAATTGACATAGATGAAGACATCCTCATTGATGAAGACAAGCCCATCACTAAGAAAAGGATGGAGCAAACAAGAGAGCCCACTCATGGAAAAGAGCATGAGAAAATCCCTCATCATGAAATCCCTGAGATGCCTCAAGTGATGCATTTTCCTCCACAAAACTATTGGGAGCAAATCAACACCTCCTAGGAGAATTAAGTTCCAACATGGGACAACTAAGGGTGGAGCACCAAGAGCATTCTATCCTCCTCCATGAAATTAGGGAAGACCAAAGAGTCATGAGGGAGGAGCAACAAAGGCAAGGAAGAGACATTGAGGAGCTCAAGCACTCCATAAGATCTTCAAGAAGAAGAACAAGCCGCCATCACTAAGGTGGACCCGTTCTTTAATTTCCTTGTTCTTATTTTTCTGTTTTTCAAAAATTATGCTTCATGTTTTATTTACGTTTGTGTCTTATTACATGATCACTAGTGTCTAAGTGTCTATGCCTTAAAGCTATGAATGTCCTATGAATCCATCACCTTTCTTAAAATGAAAAATTATCTAAAAACAAAAGAACAAGAAGTACATGATTTCGAATTCATCCTTGAAACTAGTTTAATTATTTTGATGTGGTGGCAATACTTTTGTTTTCTAAATGAATGCTTGAACAGTGCATATTTTTGATATTGTTGTTTATGAATGTTAAAAGTGTTGGCTCTTGAAAGAATAATGAAAAAGGAGAAATGTTATTGATGATCTGAAAAATCATAAAATTGATTCTTGAAGTAAGAAAAAGCAGTGAAAAAGAAGAAGCTTGCGAAAAAAATGGCGAAAAGAAAAAGAAAGAAAAAGAAAAAGCAAGCAGAAAAAGCCAGCAACTCTTTAAACCAAAAGGCAAGGGTAAAAAGAATCCAAGACTTTGAGCATCAGTGGATAGGAGGGTGACATAGCAGAAATTGGTGAATTAAGAATTGTTATGAGATATGCGTTGCAAGTATAGTTCTTAATCAACCAGAAATCTGCTTATCAATTTAAAAGGGTTGTCAAAAAATTAAAATTAAAATACTGGGAGTATGAATCCCAGGTCATCTCCCAACGAGTTACAGAAAGGTGTGCTATTTTATTAATCAGATGTTTTCAAAATGATTTGAGTTGAATAACAGGAAATTAAATTGGAGAAATTAAATAATTTAAATAGAAGCCTTGACTGGGAGTAGATTAGTTGGAAGCCCTATTCTTGTTGCAGTACTCTCAAGATTAATTGATAATTGAAGGTTGTTGATAAACCACTATTTTATGGTTTATCTTGTGCTTAATTGAGTGGTTTTTATCTACTCTTTACCCACTTATTCATACTATTTGCATGGTTTTACATTTACCTTCCTAATTATATGCTTTGATTGAAAACATGCTTCTTTGGACTTATAATTGCTTATTATTAATCCTCTCTTATTACCATTAGATGCCTTGATATGTGTGTTAAGTGTTTTCAGATATTATAAGGCAGGAATGGCTTGGAGGATGGGAAGAAAGCATGCAAAAGTGGAAGGAATACTAGAAATTGGAAAAACTGCTAAGCTGTCCAGCCTGACCTCTCTACACTCAAACGGCTATAACTTTAGCTACAGAAGTCCAAACGACGCGGTTTTAGTTGCGTTGGAAAGCTAACGTCCGGGGCTTCGATTTGATATATAATATGCTATAGTTTCCCTGACGCTAGGCAACGCGACCGCGTGATCCATGCGGCCGCGTCGCAAGTAACGGAAATCGGCGCAAATGAATTTGCAACCAGCGAATTCTGGGCTATTTTTGACCCAGTTTGCGGCCCAGAAAATACATATTAGAGGCTATAAAGTGGAGGAATGCATCCATGCATAGGGAGGCTCTCATAATTCACTTCTCATGATTTAGATTAGTTTTGAGAGGGGTTCTCTCCTCTCTCTCTTAGGATTTAGGACTTCTCTTAGTTTTAGGAGTAACTCTCAATCCCAGGTTCTTTATTTCTATTTATTTTCCCAATTTAGTTTATGAATTGTTCCAGATTACTTGAATTAATGTTATTTGAGGTATTTCAGTTATTATTGCTCTCTTTTATTTACATGATTATTGCTTCCCATCTGAAGGCATTCTTATTCCAGTAGATTTACTTTTCCCTTTTGGTTTTGGTTAAGAAATCAGTAACTCAGAAGTTATCCAACTTAACAGCATAATTGTTAATTGTTATCTTGCCAATTGAATTGAACTCCAATAATCCCAATCTTTTCTTAGGAAATAAATAGGATTCGAAGATCAAACCAATTTGTCCTTTGACCTTCCTTTGCTTTAGCAAAGGTTAACTAAGTGGAGTCAAGAGTCAATTTTCATTATTGTTGATAAAGATAACTGGGCTAGGACTTCCAATTTCTCATACCTTGCTAAGAGTTTATTTTACAGTTATTTATTTATTTTAATTGCCATTTAAATTACTTGCTCCCTATTCTCAAAACCCCAAGTTTACAATCTCCATAACCAATAATAAGAACATACTTCCCTGCAATTCCTTGAGAAGACGACCCGAGGTTTAAATACTCGGTTATCAATTTTAAAGGGGTTTGTTACTTGTGACAACCAAAACGTTTGTACGAATGGATTTTTGTCGGTTTAGAGACTATATCTACAACGCGACTGTTTTTGTGACATTCTTTACTGGCAAAAATCCTAACGTCAGTTGTTCTATTTAGTTATTCTTTACTAGGTAAGGGAAGGTCAAACAAGTTGGAATGTTGTTTCTATTCACAAGTTCCAATCCGCTCAATTGAAAAGGATTAGTGTCAGTGATTAGAGAGTATTCCAATAATAAACCCAATTACAATTTTTCTTTTAAGCACCCCAACTCAAGGGTTCCTTTCAATCAACTTCCCTTCAAGTTAAGGAACTACTCGCTCATTGTGAATGTAGAACTCATAACATAAGCAAGGGAATTAAAGGAAGACATGATAAATAAAACTCAAAGGAATCAATTAAAAATAAAAGTAATTCTTGTATTAATAAATTCTAAAATAATCCAATAGTAAAATTGAGTAAATTAAAGGACATGGAAGAGTAAATCCAAGTAAAGAAAACGAACTAGAATGACAAAGTCTTGATGAGGTAATAACTCTTCTCAATATCCCAATGCAAAGAGCAATAGAAATTAAAATCCTAAGAACTATGAATGTGTAGAGAGAAAACCTAGAGGAGGAGTAAAACTAGATCTAAAAACTAAAAACTATGTAGAATGAATGTTGTTTTTGGTTTCTGCATGTCCTCTGGCTCTAGTCTGCTTTTCTGGGCTGAAAACTGGGTCAAAATAGGGCCCAAAATCGCCCCCAGTGAATTCTGCAGATTATGCAGATCGCGCACGTCACGCGATCGCGTCATTCATGCGGACGCGTCATTCGGCGTTTTGCTTTGCCACGTGGGCGCGTCGTCCACGCCTCCGCGTCACTTGTGCTATTCCAACTCGCGCGATCACGTGAGGCATGCGGCCGCGTCACTGCGATTTCCTCTCTTTCGCGTGGTCGCGTGAGCCATGCGACCGCGTCACTTCTCGCTGGTCATCTCCTCAACTTCTTGTGTTCCTTCCATTTTTGCAATCTTCCTTTCCAATCTCCAACTCATTCATGCCCTATAAAGCCTGAAACATTTAACACACAGATCACGGCATCGAATGGAATAAAAGAGAATTAAAATGCGTAATTAAAAGTTTCTAGGGAGCAAGTTTTTAATCATGCAATAATTTTTGGAAGGAAATATAAATGCATGCTAATCATATGAATAAGTGGGTAAAGTTCATGATAAAACCACACAATTAAACACATTATAAACCATAAAATAGTGGTTTATCAACCTCCCCACACTTAAACATTAGCATGTCCTCATGCTTAGTTGAAGGAGATGAAATAAATGAGTAGGAACATGTAAAACTCATGCAATGCAATGCAACCTATATATGTGAATGCAATTATATGATTCTTGTCCACTTGATCAATAGTAAATAGGCTCTTCAAAATAATTACAAATCAAATTCCACTAATTCAATTCTCATACAGTAAGAATAGATAAAAATGCAAGAAGATAGCTCATGAAAGCAGGGAACATAGAATTTTAAGTATTGAACCCTCACTGATGATGTATGTATGCTCTAATCTCTCTAGTGTATAGGCCAATCACTCTATCCTTCTCTAATCATGTTCTCTAATTTTTGTTCTTCTCCTAATCAATCAACAACTTTTAATATACCAATGCAAACATCATGAGGTCTTTTCAAGGTTGTAATGGGGCCAAGGTAAAGGTAAGGATACATATATGGCTAAGTGAGCTTATAAACTGAATCTTTAATTAACCCAAGCTTTAACATAACCTATATATATTCTATATAACTTTAGAATTCATACCTAGCTACCCAGAATTTTCCTTTCACATTCCATACTCATGCATCAACTTTTTATCTTAATTTTATCATACATGCATTGATCTTTGAATTCTTAACTTAACATTGGGGTAATTTTGTCCCCTTATTTATTTATTGAATATTTTTGGTTTTTTTTTTCATAAGCATAAAAATAAACATAGCTTATCAATGCACATAGATTTTTAATTCTTATAGTTTCACATGAGTAGGTCTCCAAATTTCCATTATATTATCATGACACATTCCCTTATTATCTTTTTTTCCCACAATTTCTCATTCTTAATTAGCACACACAATTCTATCTTAAGCTAACCAAAGATTTAGTTTGGGATATATAATTATTTTTCCGCTTAAGGCTAGTAATGTGGTAAAATATAGAACAAATGGGATTTAAAAGCTCAAAGTGGCTAACAAAGGTAATTGAAAGGGTAGGTTTAATTTGGATAAGTGAGCTAAACAATTAATGGCCTCAATCATATGCAAACATACAAATATAATAAACATTGGACATATAGGATGGAACAAAATATAGATTGCAATCATAGAGAAGTAAACACACAAGAATAAAATAATTATGGTTAAATAATGTAACCATGCATAAAGGCTCAAATCTCACAGGTTGTGTGTTCTTTAGCTTAAAAATTATGTTCCAAATACAACTTCAAGCAAATTTAACATAAAAATTTTAATTAAAATTAGTGAAATTTTGTTCCAAAAATAGAGTCTTAGAAGAAACTTATTGTCTTTTCAATCAAGTAGAACATGCATGCAACTAATCTATTACTATGCAATTTATCCTATTCTACAAAAGGAAAAAAAACTAACTAAATATCCAAATTATTGGTGTTTAGGGAAGAGAAATTACCTCCGAAAGTCAGGTACTGACCGACCTCCCCATACTTAAGGCTTTGCACCGTCCTCGGTGCCATCTATCAGGAATAAAGGTGGGCTGGTGGCAGTATCTCCACAGTCTGGGCCATCATGGCTTCCTGTGCTGGTAAAGAAAGTGGAGTCCAGGGTGTCTGAGTCCTTAAATTTTCCCATAATCAGCTCCTTGAGGTATGTGAATCGGCGCTTGTTACGGCGCTCTCTCATCTTAGCTTTGTGTTCCTGCCGATCCAACCTTTGAGTATCTGATGGAGCAATTGGTCTGTTGTAGGTGCTTGTGGTGTTGAAGAAGGAATATCTTCAACCGGTTCAGTAGGGTGGCTTGTGGCGGCTGGTGGAGGTTTGATGTATTTCCTGTTAGGGACATACTGATCATCCCGTGGAAACATGGCTTTGGTGTCCCCAGCTCTATAGGAGACTCCGGCTGCTGAGACAAGATCTAAGACCAGGGCAGGAAAAGGTAAGTTGTCCGCAATTTGTACGTGTCCCATGGCATTTCGGATGTGTCTCGGTAGATTCAGAGGTTGGTCGGTAAGGATGCACCATAGTAGGACGGCCATGTCCGCAGTGAAGGAGGACTCGTGAGTGCTTGGAAAGATGTAATGGGACATGATCTATGCCCATACACGAGCCTCCAAGGTAAGTTCTGAAGCCGATATTCCCTTAGGGCGGGTACGATGGTATCCGTAGATCCATCTGCTGCCAGGTAGTGCGATAACTTTGAGAACGGCGTCCCAGTCAAATTGGTACATCTGGCACTTGAATGCGGCTTCTTGAAAGGCGTCCGATCCTTCTGGAATAGGGGAAAGACCTAGAGCTCTTTGAATGGCCTCTTCGGTAATGGGGGCTTGCTTCTAACGGACAAAGACAGATTGCAGGGTTGGCAGGTAAAAGTTGGAGTAGAACTCGACTACCCAAGAAAGATTGACCTGCCTCGGCTGTCTCTGTAGGAAATCCCATTGTCTCTGTGCAATTTGCGGCTCAACAAAGGTAGCAATATGGTTTGGGAGGAGAAGAAGGTATTCGTTGTTGTAGCTCCTTTCTGCCAGGATGGGGAACATCTGCTCACAGTAGCGACAGTGTCCTTTGCTGGGAAGGCTTTTTCTTTATTATCAACCTTTATAATCCTCTTAGTTCTTTTTGTTGAGGGTTTAACCGCAGTTGAAGAGGGTTCTGCCACTAATGCTCTTTTTGTTCCTCTTCTTGCTGGTAGTTTGGGAGTAGCTTTCTCTTTTCCTTTCTTGGTGGCCATCCTAAAAAAGGGAAGAGAGAGTAAATTAAATTGAAAGAGATAGAGAAAGGAAGAGGATTGTATGAGTGATAATCAATGCACGGCAAAGAATATGTAATTAACACATGGTCATGACTACATGTGAAAAGTTCATCAATGGAAAAATAGCAAGTGCATGTTTGGGTGATTAGATGCAAGATGTTTATTGGCATGCTGGCAAAGGTATGAGTAGCATAGATCAAGCATCATTCGTAACAAACCATCACGTTTGTATTGGCAATTATATTCAACGAATAAAATATGAAAGGGGTTTTGTGAAAAACAGGCATTTAATAGTAGAATAGAATAACGGAGAAAAAAGGCATAATACCATATTGGCGTTTTCACAAACACATAACATGCATGGTAAGTAGGGTATAGAAAGTATTAAATTAAACATGCAAGCAATCTTTTTAAAAGCAATATATAATTGCCAAACAAATTTACAACAATCCACAAGCATATAATGAGAATTAATTACTCAAGTAAAATTCCAACACCAAGTAAAAAGGAAAAAGAAAGAAAAAGAAAATATGGATAATGAAAGGAAAAAGAAAAAAGAAAAGAAAGTAAAATATAAAAATAAGAAGAATAATAGAAAAGTAAGGGAAGAAGAAGAAAAGAAAACCTTGTTAATGGGGGTGAGAGAGAGGGTGTGTGTGTAGAAAGTGAGAAAGAAGGAAGAAGGGAGAAAGAAGAAATAAGGGGGAAAGAGAAAATAGGATTTGGGGAAAAGAAAGATAAGATAATTGGCAAATCAGGAGAGCTGTGCGGTGCAAGCGACGCGGCCGAGTAGGGCACGCGGTCGCGCGACTTGCGCTTATACTGATTAACGCGGGCTCGTCGGTCGCGCGGTCGCATGACCCGTTTCATGCACCTGGCGCGAGGGCAGCCTTGCGCTTGCACAACTCTCTGTTCAAATTCTGATTTTTCCAAATTTTTGGGTGACGCGATCGCGTAGGGCATGTGATCGTGTGAGTGGCCATTAGAAGGGTATGACGCAGTCGCGTCGGTCACGCGGCTGCGTGAGAAGAATTGTGCGTTTAGCACCAATCCAGCACCACTCTAGCACAACTTTCGGTCGTGCACCCTTTTCACGTCGAATTCCAGGGCACGCGGCCGCGTGGGTGACACGGTCGCATGGGAGGCCAATGTTCCCATTTGACGTGGACGCGTCGGCGACGCGGCCGCATGGGGCGTTTTGTGCCATTGGCACGCCTCCAGTCACGCTCTTGCGGGACTCTCTGTTTGTTTTATTATATCCTCCCATCTCCTGCGACGCGGACGCGTCAATGATGCAGTCGCGTCGCGTAACACATTTTTTTAAAAATAAAAGTATATAAATGCAGATACACGAAATGTACTAATTAAGAGAAGAGTTAGTAAATAGAAAAACTAAGAATAAAGAAAAGAACGATCATACCATGGTGGGTTGTCTCCCACCTAGCACTTTGCTTTAATGTCTGTAAGTTGGACGCTCCACAAACTCAGGCTTCGGCTATGTGGGGATCTTCCAAAAGGAAGATCTCGAGCTCCTTATTTTTCTTCAGCTTCTCGCCATGGTATAACTTTAAACGATGTCCATTAACTTTGATAAGTTCAGAGCTTGAAGGATGGCTTAGGTGATAAACTCCGTATGGTTCGGCCTTCTCTACTCTGTATGGACCTTCCCATCTTGATCTCAACTTGCCTGGCATGAGCCTTAGTCGAGACTTGTAAAGGAGGATTAAATTCCCAGGTTGGAACTCTTTTCTCTTGATGTGCTGATCATGTACAGCCTTCATCTTCTCCTTGTATAGTCTTGAGTTCTCATAAGCTTCTAGGCGATGGCTTTCTAATTCTTGCAGTTGCAATTTCCTTTCAGCTCTGGCTTTCTCAATTCCCATGTTGCACTCCTTTACTGCCCAAAAGGCTTTGTGTTCTACTTCAACAGGGAGATGACAAGCTTTTCCATAAACTAAGTGGAAAGGACTCATCCCAATGGGTGTTTTGTATGCTGTTCTATATGCCCAGAGTGCATCTTGTAGCCTGGTGCTCCAGTCTCTTCTATGAGGTTTGACTATCTTCTGCAAGATACGCTTTATCTCTCTATTTGATACCTCGGCTTGCCCATTAGTCTGAGGATCGTAGGCTGTTGCAACCTTATGAATTATCCCATGCTTCTTCATTAATCCTGTTAGTCTCCTGTTGCAAAAATGGGTGCCTTGATCGCTCACGATTGCTCGTGGTGATCCAAAGCGACAAATAATGTGGTTTCTCACAAAGGAAACAACAGTGTTAGCATCATCAGTGCGGGTAGGAATCGCTTCCACCCATTTGGAAACGTAATCCACAGCTAACAATATATAAAAATAACCATTAGAATTTAGAAATGGACCCATGAAGTTAATGCCCAAAACGTCAAAGATTTCACAGAAAAGCATAATTTGTTGAGGCATCTCATCCCTCTTGGATATATTACCAAATTTTTGGCATGGGAAACAAGATCTACAAAATTCAGCAGCGTCTCTAAAAAGAGGAGGCCACCAGAATCCACAGTCTAATATTTTTCTAGCTGTTCTTTGAGGGCCAAAATGTCCTCCACTCTCAGATGAGTGACAGGCCTCTAAGATGGACTGGAATTCTGATTGAGGCACACACTGTCTAATTACCTGGTCAGCGCCACATCTCCATAAATATGGGTCATCCCATATATAATATTTAGACTCGCTTTTTAGCTTATCTCTTTGATGCTTAGAAAAGTTTGGAGGAAAGGTGCGGCTAACTAGATAATTAGCTACAGGTGCATACCAAGGGACTACCTCAGATACTGCTTGCAGGTTATCAAATGGGAAATTATCAGCTATAGGAGTGGGATCATCTGTAATGTGCTCAAGGCGACTCAAATGGTCTGCCACTAAATTCTGGTTACCACTCCTATCTTTAATTTCTAAATCAAATTCTTGTAATAGCAGTATCCAACATATAAGCCTTGGTTTGGACTCCTTTTTAGCTAATAGATACTTTAGAGCTGCGTGATCTAAGTACACTACTACCTTCGTACCAAGTAAATAGACTCAGAATTTATCCAGAGCAAAAACAATAGCAAGAAACTCTTTCTCAGTAGTAGTGTAATTGGACTGAGCGGCATCTAAAGTTTTAGACGCATAAGCAATAACAAAGGGGTCCTTACCTTCACGCTGAGCCAGTGCTGCTCCTACTGCATGGTTGGAGGCGTCGCACATTATTTCAAATGGCTGGCTCCAGTCTGGTCCTCTCACTATTGGAGCTTGAGTCACGGCGGTCTTCAGCCTATCAAACACTTGTTTGCAATCCTCATTGAACTCGAACTCAATATCTTTCTGCAGTAGCCTGGATAAGGGAAGTGCTACCTTACTGAAGTCCTTAATGAATCTCCTGTAAAAACCTGCATGGCCAAGGAATGAACGGACTTCCCTCACAGAAGAGGGGTAAAGTAAACTAGAAATAACATTCACCTTTGCTAGATCTACAGAAATGCCAGTATTAGACACAACATGTCCTAGTACAATACCTTGTTTTACCATAAAGTGACATTTTTCAAAATTTAATACAAGGTTTGTACTAACACATCTATCTAATACTCTAGATAATCCATCTAAGCAAAGGGTAAAGGAATCACCATATACACTAAAATCATCCATAAAAACATCCATACAGTCCTCAATAAGATCGGAGAAAAGACTCATCATGCATCTTTGGAAGGTAGCTGGTGCATTGCACAAGCCAAAGGGCATTCTCTTGTAAGTATAAGTCCTAAAAAGACATGTAAAAGTGGTCTTTTCCTTATCCTCAGGAGCTATATGAATCTGGAAATAACCTGTGTAACCATCTAGAAAACAATAATGTGATTTACCTGACAGGCGATTCAGCATTTGATCAATGAATGGAAGAGGATAGTGATCCTTACGAGTGGCCTGGTTGAGGCGTCTATAGTCAATGCAGACCCTCCAGGCGTTCTGAACTCTGGTTGCAATGAGATCTCCATGCTCATTCTTCACTGTAGTGACTCCAGACTTCTTGGGCACCACTTGTACTGGGCTTACCCATTCACTGTCTGAAATGGGGTAGATGATATCTGCCTCCAGTAGTCTGGTCACTTCCGTCTTGACAACCTCTAAGATAGTGGGGTTCAGTCTTCTCTGGGGTTGACGGACAGGTCTTGCTCCCCCTTCTAAAAATATCCTATGCTCACAGACTTGAGGGTTGATGCCTACTATTTCTGCCAAACTCCAACCAATTGCCTTCGTGTGCCTCCTCAGCACACTAAGTAACTGCTCTTCCTGTTGAGAAGTGAGTTCCCTTGCAATGATAACTGAAAACTTCTGCTCGTCCTCAAGGTAAGTGATAAACCACTATTTCATGGTTTATCTTGTGCTCAATTGAGTGGTTTTTACAACTCTTTACCCATTTATTCATACTAATCGCATGCTTTATGTCTTCCTTCCTGATTTTGTGCTATGATTGAAAACATGCTTCTTTGGCCTTTATATTGCTAATATTAATCCTCTCTTATCACCATTAGATGCCTTGATATGTGTGTTAAGTGATTTCAGAGATCAGTAAGCATATTTGAGGTGTGGAGGAAGGGGTTTTAATTCTAACTTCTGGTCATGGTCAGGCTCTGGGTTGTCTGGAGCTGGTAATAATGGTAAAGCACTGTCATTGTCCCCTGAGAATGTCCCCACACTTGGACCTTGTCCTATGTACTTCTCTTCAAATTCCTCCTGGTGAACTTCAGCCACGGTTTCATCTATAATGTCACACTGGAGGATAGAATGATCCTCTGGAGGATGCTTCATAACTCCATTCAGATTGAAGGTTACTACTCGGCCGTCTATTTCAAAAGAGTATGTTCCTGAAAAAGCGTCTAATTTAAACTTCGAGGTCTTCAGGAATGGTCCTCCGAGTAGGATTGATGATGGCTTCTCTGAGTCATTTTGGGGCATCTCCAGGATATAAAAATCAATGGGAAATGTGAGCCCCTTAATGCCCACTAATACATCTTCAGCAACTCCAGCCACTGTAATAATGCTTTTATCTGCTAACACAAAATGAGCTGCCGACCTTTTTAAGGGAGGGAGCCTCAAAATATCATATATAGACAAAGGCATTATACTCACACATGCTCCTAAATCACACATGCAGTCAGAAAATACTACACCACCAATAGTACAATTAACCATACATGGACCTGGGTCACTACACTTTTCAGGTAAACCTCCCATTAAAGCAGATATGGAACTTCCTAAAGGAATAGTTTCTAATTCATTAATTTTGTCTTTATGTATACATAAATCTTTTAGAAACTTTGCGTATTTAGGTACCTGTTGAATAACATCAAAAAGAGGAACAATTACCTCCACCTTTTTGAATATCTCTACCATTTTGGGATCAGGTTCCAGCTGTTTCCTGGGCTTCCTTGCAAGTTGTGAAAATGGAATGGGAGTGGTGTCTTCTGCAGTGTCTGCGCCCTTTGGTGCTTCTTCCTGTGGTTGAACTTCTTCTTTTTCATCTATGTCCTATATGTCTTCTTCCTCTTCAACATCTTCTATTTCCACTACCTCTTCAGCTGAGGCGTGTTCTGGTGGGCTTGGCTCCTTCTGATTCCTCTCCTGCAGTGTGGTTCCGGACCTTAGGGTGATGGCATTAATGCCACCCTTTGGATTAGGTAATGGTTGAGAGGGGATTCCACTGGAGCTCAAGGGCTGGTTATTAGAGTTATTCATTGATCCAATCTGTGAGACAAGAGCTTGTAAAGTAGAGTTCAGACCATTTAGTGTAGCATAAAGGTTATTTTCCATGGTCTGTTGTCTCCGATCAATGGATTGTAGTAAGTCATCATTAGAAGATGAAGAAGGATATGTAATTTGAGAGGTCTGCTGTTGGGTATTCTGTAGTCCTTGGGATTGCCTCAGGTGAGGTGCTCTGTAAGGCTGGTTCTGGTTCTGCTGTATGTTGTTGTTGTTATTCCACCTCTGATTTTGCTGATTATCTCTGCCTCCTCTGTTGTTGTTGTCCCTCCAATTCTGGTTAGAATTGTCCTACCATCCATGGTTGTAATTTCCACCTTGATTGTACCCTTGGTTGGGGCGGTCATAGAAGTTATGAGTGGCTACCACGGTGTTGTCTTCCTGCTGGAGCTGCGGACATTCGTCAGTATAATGGCTATAATCAGTACAGATTCCATAAACTCTTTGTGGGACTAACTGTTGGCTTTGCTGTGGTGGAGAAGGTTGAGCTTGCTGAACTTGTTGTTGATTCAATTGCATTTGCTTCAGCAAGTTGGTCATTTCACAGATACTCTGAGTTAGAGCAGCAGTCTCTCTGCTAAAGGATACTTTTGCAATGGCTTTTGAACGGCCTTGTTTCTGCCTGTGATTCCGAGTAGATTCAGCTAAGTCACTGATCAATTGCCATGCCTCATCAGTGGTCTTGTACTTTTTCATAGACCCATTGCTAGCACTTTCCAATGTGGTCTTATCTTGGGGCCTCATGCCCTGTGTGACGTAACCGAGCAACACTATCTTGTCAATCATATGGTGGGGGCATGCTTCCAGAAGATTATTGAAGCGCTCCCAGTATTCATAGAGAGTCTCAGATTCGTCCTGAACAATCATGGAAATGTCTTTCCTCAGTTTATCAGTAACTTCAGCTGGAAAGAACTTTTCCAAAAATTCTCTTCTAAGTGTATCCCAGTTGGATACAGTTGCTGCGGGTTGAGTGTAATACCACTCTCTTGCCTTTCTCTCAAGAGAAAACGGGAAAGCTTTCAACAGAATTGAAGTTTCATCTGCACCGTCACGCCTGACAGTAGAACATGCTGCTTGAAAATCTCTCAGGTGCTTGATAGGCTCTTGAGTAGGTAAGCCATGAAACTTGGGCATCAAATTGAGTAGTGCAGTCTTTATTTCAAAGTCTGTAGCCATCGTTGGGTGATGTGCTTGAAACGGTTGCATTGTAAAATCAGGGGCTCCAGCCTCCTGGATAGTAACTCTCCTATGTTCTGCCATGTCACCTACACGTAAATCAACCGAATCAGTAGAACGGGGGCTGGTTTCTTCCTCAAATGACGTTTCAGATCCGCCCTCAGAGAGGACTAACCGTCGCCGAGCTTGCCTTATTCGTGAAATAGTTCTTTCAATCTCAGGATCGAATACTGGCAAGCTTGGATCAGGAAGTGAACGTGTCATCTAGCGAAAGAAACAAGCAGCTCATAGTAGCAAGATAAAATAAAATGCAAATAAATAAATTCCAATTAATAACTTTATCACTCTATTGCAACTCCCCGACAATGGCGCCAAAAATTGACATGGCAAAAATTGGCAAATTAAGAATTGTTATGAGATATGCGTTGCAAGTATAGTTCTTAATCAACCAGAAATCTGCTTATCAATTTAGAAGGGTTGTCACAAAAATTAAAATTAAAATATTGGGAGTATGAATCCCAGGTCGTCTCCCAACGAGTTGAAGAAAGGTGTGCTATTTTATTTATCAGATGTTTTCAAAATTATTTGAGTTGAATAACAGGAAATTAAATTGGAGAAATTAAATAATTTAAATAGAAGCCTTGACTGGGAGTAGATTAGTTGGAAGCCCTATTCTTGTTGCAGTACTCTCAAGATTAATTGATAATTGAAGGTTGTTCTGTTTAGTTATTCTTTACTAGGTAAGGGAAGGTCAAACAAGTTGGAATGCTGTTTCTATTCACAAGTTCCAATACGCTCAATTGAAAAGGATTAGTGTCAGTGATTAGAGAGCATTCCAACAATAAACCCAATTACAATTTTTCTTTTAAGCACCCCAACTCAAGGGTTTCTTTCAATCAACTCCCCATCAAGTTAAGGAACTACTCGCTCATTGTGAATGTAGAACTCATAACATAAGCAAGGAAATTAAAGGAAGACATGATAAATAAAACTCAAAGGAATCAATTAAAAATAAAAGTAATTCTTGTATTAATAAATTCTAAAATAATCCAATAGTAAAATTGAGTAAATTAAAGGACATGGAAGAGTAAAGCCAAGTAAAGAAAACGAACTAGAATGACGAAGTCTTGATGAGGTAATAACTCTTCTCAATATCCCAATGCAAAGAGCAATAGAAATTAAAATCCTAAGAACTATGAATGTGTAGAGAGAAAACCTAGAGGAGGAGTAAAACTAGATCTAAAAACTAAAAACTGTGTAGAATGAATGTTGTTTTTGGTTTCTGCATGTCCTCTGGCTCTAGTATACTTTTTCGGACCAAAAACTGGGTCAAAACAGGGCCCAAAATCGCCCCCAATGAATTCTACAGATTATGCAGATCGCGCACGTCACGCGATCGCGTCATTCATGCGGACGCGTCATTCGGAGTTTTGCTTTGCCACGCGGGCACGTCGTCCACGCCTCCACGTCACTTGTGCTATTCCAACTCGCGCGGTCACGTGAGCCATGCGGCCGCATCACTGCGATTTCCTCTCTTTCGCGCGGTCGCGTGAGCCATGCGGCCGCGTCACTTCTCGCTGGTCATCTCCTTAACTTCTTGTGTTCCTTCCATTTTTGCAAGATTCCTTTCCAATCTCCAACTCATTCATGCTTTATAAAGCCTGAAACATTTAAGACACAGATCACGGCATCGAATGGAATAAATGAGAATTAAAATGCGTAATTAAAAGTCTCTAGGGAGCAAGTTTTCAATCATGCAATAATTTTTGGAAGGAAATATAAATGCATGCTAATCATATGAATAAGTTGTTAAAGATCATGATAAAACCACACAATTAAACACATTATAAACCATAAAATAGTGGTTTATCAAGGGCCCACAGGAATAAAATCCTGGCCTAAGCGGCTAAACCAAGCTGTCCCTAACTATGTGCTTGTGGTGTGAAGGTATCAAGTGAAAACTTGAGACTAAGCGGTTAAAGTCGTGGTCCAAAGCAAAAAGAGTGTGCTTAAGAGCTCTGGACACCTCTAACTGGGGACTATAGCAAAGCTGAGTCACAATCTGAAAAGGTTCACCTACTTATGTGTCTGTGGCATTTATGTATCTGGTGGTAATACTGGAAAACAAAATGCTTAGGGTCACGGCCAAGACTCATAAAGTAACTGTGTTCAAGAATCAACATATTGAACTAGCAGAATCAATAACACTATCTGAATTCTGAGTTCCTATAGAAGCCAATCATTCTGAACTTCAAAGGATAAAGTGAGATGCCAAAACTATTCAGAAGCAAAATGCTAAGAGCCCCGCTCATCTAATTAAGACTGATCTTCATAGATGTTTTCGGAATTTATTGTTATTTCTCTTCTTTTTATCCTACTTTGTTTTTAGTTGCTTGGGGACAAGCAACCATTTAAGTCTGGTGTTGTGATGAGCGGATAATTTATACGCTTTTGGCATTGTTTTTAGGTAGTTTTTAATATGTTTTAATTACTTTTTAGTATATTTTTATTAGTTTTTATTCAAAAATCACATTTCTAGACTTTACTATGGGTTTGTGTGTTTTTTTGTGATTTCATGTATTTTCTGGCTGAAATTGAGGGACCTGAGCAAAAATCTGATTCAGAGGCTGAAAAAGGACTGTAGATGCTGTTAGATTCTGACCTCCCTGCACTCAAAGTGGATTTTCTGGAGCTACAGAAGCCCAATTGGCGCGCTCTCAATTGCGTTGGAAAGTAGACATCCTGGTCTTTCCAGCAATATATAATAGTCCATACTTTGCCCGAGATTTGATGGCCCAAATCGGCGTTCCAAGTCAGCATAAAAATTCTGGCGTCAAAACGCCAGAACTGGCATAAAAGCTGGAGTTAAACACCCAAACTGGCGCCAAAGCTGGCGTTTAACTCCAAGAAAAGTCTCTACATGTGAAAGCTTCAATGCTCAGCCCAAGCACATACCAAGTGGGCCCGGAAGTGGATTTCTGCATCATTTATTTATTTCTGTAAATCCTAGGTTACTAGTTCTCTATAAATAGGACCTTTTGCTATTGTATTTTCATCTTTTGATTGAAGGGATCAATCTTTAGTTCATCTTTTGATCTCTTGATCACGTTTTGAGGGTTGGCCTCACGGCCATGCCTAGACCTTCTGTTCTTATGTATTTTCAACGGTGGAGTTTCTACACCACATAGATTAAGGTGTGGAGCTCTGCTGTTCCTCATGAATTAATGCAAAGTACTATTGTTTTTCTATTCAATTCAAGCTTATTCTTATTCCAAGATATTCACTCGCACTTTAACCTGATGAATGTGATGATCCGTGACACTCATCATCATTTTCACCTATGAACGCGTGCCTGACAACCACTTCCGTTCTATCTGCAATAGCTTGAGTGTGTATCTCTTAGCCTCCATTCTGAAAGATCGGAGTCTTCGTGGTATAAGCTAGAATTATTGGCGGCCATTCTTGAGATCCGGAAAATCTAAACCTTGTCTGTGGTATTCCGAGTAGGATCTGGGATGGGATGACTGTGACGAGCCCCAAACTCGCGAGTGTTGGGCGTAGTGACAGATGCAAAAGGATCAATGGGTCCTATTCCAACATGATCGAGAACCAACAGCTGATTAGCCGTGCGGTGACAGCGCATTTGGACCATTTTCACTGAGAGGACGGGAGGTAGCCATTGACAACGGTGATACCCAACATACAGCTTGCCATGGAAAGGAGTATGAATGATTGGATAAAGACAATAGGAAAGCAGAAGTTCAGGAGGAACAAAGCATCTTCATACGCTTATCTGAAATTCTCACCAATGAATTACATAAGTATTTCTATCTTATCTCATATTTTATTCATCTTTTAATTATCAATTCTCCATAACCATTTGAATCCGCCTGACTAAGATTTACAAGATGACCATAGCTTGTTTCAAGCCGACAATCTCTGTGGGATCGACCCTTACTCACGTAAGGTTTATTACTTGGACGACCCAGTACACTTGCTGGTTAGTTGTGCGGAATTGTGAAAAAGAGTTGAGATTACAATTGTGCGTACCAAGTTGTTGGCACCATTGATGATCACAATTTTGTGCACCAATGAACATATTCATGCTTACTTGTTTTAGTATGCTTTAAGTTGAATCTTGTGATGGATATGGAGCTTAGGATTGCCTTTGGCGTCCCGGGGTCTTATATCCTACATCACTGGGAACTGTTACCATACTGAGAACCTCCGGTTCTCATAGCATATCTTTGTTGTGTTTTTCAGATGCAGGTCGTAACCCACGTCGGTGAGTTGCTTTGGATGGTGACAGAAGCGGAGGATCCTGAATTATTTTGGAGTCTTTTTGGTTATCTATTTATACATCTCTCTTTTGTATTTTGTTTAGCCTAGATGCTTGTATTATGAGAGAAAAACTTGTATAAGCTATTTTTTAAACCGTTAGGTTTCTATATGGTCTGTATATGGCTAGTCGGCTTAAACTCCGCGAGTCGAGGCTAGTTTCTTATGATATTATACTATTATACTATTACCTTGTTTATATCACTTCTGTTTCTTATGCCTTATGATAGTACGCTTTGCGCTTTTCAAATCCAATATTTGAGCTATATCTTTCATCGGGCTTCTAGATATTATATTATTCTTCTATATTATACGTATGAGCTGTAGAACTGTCGTACTCTCTGGTTAACCTTTGCTTTACGACGCGAGGTAAGGCTTAGGCTAATTAGGGTGTTATGCTTAGGCTAGTGAGAGTGTGCATCATCTAAGTGTGAAAAATGGGTGTTTTCCATTTTTATTAAAAATTTTAGAAATTGGGTACATACTCATGCATTGAATGTTGAATCATATGCATTAATCTTTTTGTATATATTATGTAACTAAAAAAAAGAGAAAAAAAGGAAAAGGAAACGAGAAAACAATAAAAAGGGGACAAATGTTACCCTAAAAAGAAATATTTGAAAAATAAATGCATATGTGATATGAATTGAAAGAATGCATGAATGTGGGAAAAAAGTGAATAATGGGTAGTTAGGTTTTGCATTAGAGTTAAATAGGTTGTCATAGGTTAGGTGAAAGTTTAAGTTAATCAAAGATTCAAATTCAAGTCCACTTAGCCAAATACAATCTTACCTTATCCCTAGCCTCATTACAACCCTTGAAAAGTTCTCATGATACTTGTATGCATACATTGAATAATTATTAATTGTTAGAAGAAAAATAAGTCTTGAAAAGTAAGATTAGAAGAGAATTGAGTGAATCAACCCTAAATACTTGAGTGATTAGAGAGTATACACATCCGGTGAGGGGTTCGATTGCTCAATTCTATGTTTCCTCCTTTTACGACCTCTTATCTTGCAAGTTATTATATATTTTAGAGCTCAAATGCATTTATGGGTTGCATTGGTTGCTATATTGTTTAAGCCTTCTATGTTTACATGTTTACTTAGAAGTTTATTTGTTTTGAACAAGTAGATATAAATAGATACAAGTAGATAAATAGATAGAAATAGACAGAATAGATATACATAGTTTACTTTTAATAAATATTGAATATTCCTTGATCTTGTCATTCTTGATGTTTAACATGAGCACATGCTATTGTTTAAGTGTGGGAAGGTTGATAAACCCATATTTTATGATGATTTTTAGGTTGAAATGGGTGGATTTTATCAACTTGTCTTGCACTTATTCATTGAAAATGCATAGTTTTGTAAATTTCTCCTAATTGTACTTAATGATAAAAAAACATACTTTTTATGCTTGAAAATTACTAAATTTAATTCATTGTTATCCGATTCGATGTCTTGATATATTTTTTTGAGTGATTGAAGATTTACAAGGCAAGAATGGCTTGAAGAAATGAAGAAAAAGCTTGCAAAAGTGGAGAATTCATGAAGAAATGATGATTGGAGATTTTCATAGTTGTGTGTATGAATGGGTCATGTGTACGGATCATTCACAAATTGCGCGTACGCATGGTAGATGCATACACATGACCCCAATCTCGTGCCTCACTTAAAATGGTACATGACTTGCATTTCTGGCTCAATTTTGGTCTAATCCAACTCATTTCTAAAGCATTTGAAGGCAAGACTCAAGAGGGATTAACAAAGTAGTGTAGGAAGTAGTATAGTAGAGTTTAGAATTATGTTTTAGGTAGAATTCCTAGAGAGAGAAGCTCTCTCTTCTCTCTAGGATTTTAGAATGTTTAGCTTAGTTTCTTCTTAGTTTTAGGGTTTAATCTTGTTTTAATTTAGTTTCTTCTTAGTTTTAGGGTTTAATCTTGTTTTAATCTAGTTTCTTTTACTTTTTATTATTCTAGCGCCTTAGTTTACTTAGTTTTTATTGTTAGTTTCTTATTCTTGCTACCTTTAGTTTATGAACAATTGTTGATTTCAATTTTTCTTTAATGCAATTTGGTGTTTTTATGTTTAATGATGTTCATTTTAGTTGTTATTATTGCTTGCTTGCATGTGGTAGTTATAAATTTTATAATTCTTGCAATTTACCATGTTTTATTTTTATGCATTTCAAGTATTTGTGAAAATGCCTTTCTTAGTTTTATAGTAGAATTTTGCATTCTTGGCTTAGAATTGAGGACTTAGGTGACCTTGAGCCATTGATGTCCAATACTGATTGATAATTTAGGGTTGTTAGTTGGTTTTGTTTTTACTGACGCTAGCCTTTGATTAAGTCTAATTAGTGAGTTGGCTATAACTTGTGGATTAAGATCAAGTATGCCTATTTGACTTTCCTGCGATGTTAGAGGATGATGAAGTGGGATTAACTCTTCTTAATTGCCATGTTTGTGGTCAATGACTTGGATAGAAAACCTTAACTTTCAATCCTTGTTAAGATGGCTTTTAGCACTTAAATTGCCTTATTTTCTTCTTTATTTTCTTGCCATTTAATTTCTTTTCAATTGCTATCACAACCCCATTTTTCCTTATAGCCAATGATACGCAGACCTCACTATAATTCTTTTGAGAGACGACTCGGGATTTAAAACTCCCGGCTTTTATTCATTTGAATTCGTGACAATCTTTTTAAATTCTAACATGGGCCATTTGTTAGTTTGGAACTATACTTACGATGAGATTATTTTTGAGAAATTCTGAACCAATGCTTGGCCCGCGTCAACCGCTGAATCTGATGATAAACAGGTTACCGGCACATTTTCCAAAAAAATTGTCGGTAAATTGATAAACCACTATTTTATGGTTTATTTTGTATTGAATTTAGTGGATTTTATCCATTTTTCTCACACTTATGCATATAATTCGCATGTTTTACATTTTCCTTCCTAATTTTATGCTATTGTTGAAAACATGCTTCTTTGGCCTTAAAATTGCTAATTGTTAATCCTCTTTTATTACCATTCGATGCCGTGATATGTGTGTTCAGTGTTTTCAGGTTTTATAGGTCAGGAATGGCTTAGAGGATGGAAAGGAAGCATGCAAAAGTGGAAGGAACACAAGAAATCAAGTATTTTAGAATCTGGTAGCGATGCGCACGCATGGATGACACATACGCGTGACTTGTGCAGCAGGCATACGACGCGCACGCGTGGCCAATGAAAAGTCCAGTGATACGTACGCGTGACTGACGCGTACGCGTGACAGAGCGTTACGTACTGCAATTATCAGAAAACGCTCGGGGTGATTTCTGGGCTGCTTTGGACCCAGTTTCAGGCTTGAAAATACTGATTAGAGGCTGCAGAGTGGGGTTGGAAAGGGGGATCAATCATTCACTTTTCATATTCACAATTTTAGGTTTTAGATGTAGTTTTCTAGAGAGAGGGGCTCTCTCTAGGTTTAGGGTTTCTTCTCTTTAGGTTCAGGTTCAATCTTACTTTAATTTAGTTTTTGTCTTACTTTTATTTGTTTAAGCACTTTAGTTTATCTTCTTCTCTTATTAGTTTCCCTTTTTCTCCATTTTTATGTTTATGAGCTCTTGTTACATTTGATTTCTTTTAATACAATTTATGTTTCTCATGTTATTGTTACTCTCTTTAATTGTTAGTCATTGATGCTTACAATTGGTTGTTTAGATTTAATATTCCTTGTTAATTTTCTATCTTTTTTTATGCCTTCTAAGTGTTTGATAAAATGCTTGGTTGGGTTTTAAATTAGATTTTTGCATTCTTAGCTTGGATTGAGTAAATTGGAGACTCTTGAATTGTCAAAGTCTCTTGTTGGTTGGTGATTGAAAGCTGCTAGTTAGCTTGAGATTCACTAACTCTAGTCTTTGATTAAGACTTGTGAACTCAAGTTGATTTGCTCACTTGACTTACCTTCAATTGTTAGAAGTTAACTAAGTGAGAGAAATTTGTAATTACCATCACAATTGACAATGATAACGAGGATAGGAATTCCGATTCTCAACCCTTGCTAGGATTTTTCTTAGTTATTAGTTATTTTCTTGTTATTTACATTCCTTGCTTATTAAACTCAAAACCTAAAAAGATACAATCTCATAACCAATAATAAACATACTTCCCTGCAATTCCTTGAGAGACGACCCGAGGTTTAAATACTTCGGTTAATTTTATTGGGTTTGTATTTGTGACAAACAATTTGAACATTGACCGAGGATAATTTGTTGGTTTAGAACTAAACTTACAACACGATATTTTTTTGAAAATCTTTACCGACATTTTTTTTCCGTCAAGTTTTTGGCGTCGTTTACTGGGGAATTGCAAATGTGTGCCTTATTATTGGTTATTGTGAATATTGTGAATATGTTTGGCTTTTTGTTTCTTTGTTAGTTGTTTCTAGTTTTAGGAGTCTATTTTTATTATTTTTTATTAGTTTTTGTTTTTATTTTCTCTTGTTACTATGAATTCTCACCCTTTTGGCTATGACTGTGGTTACAATTATGTTGTAGTAAGTAGAGATTACAATGAAGGCTTGCATCAAGGATGAGACAATCAAAGATGGAAGGAGCCACAAGGATTTGATCAACCCTCTTGGCTACAACCTCCTTCAATGTACTATGAGCAACAACGATGCCATGATGCATACCAAGACAATAGTTATGGTGGACCTCTTCGTGACAATCAACAACCACCACTATATACCTATGAATCCCCTCCTCAATATAGCCCTCAACCACCATACTCACATGCCTCATCCTACCAAACACTTCCATATAACCCTAATCCATATCCACCATACCAACCACCGTATGAACCATACGAACCATACATAGAACCACCACCATTCCAACTTCAATACCTCCAAGAACTACCCTCTCCATACTATTACCAAGATACACCACCTCCAATGTGTGCGAGCTTTCAACCACAATATGATCCTAATTATGTTAGCTAAGCGGAACAAGAGCCGCAGGATCATTTTAAGGAAGCAATGGATCGACTTCAAGCAACCATCCATCAAATGGAGCGAGAGGAAAGCCGGAAAACACACGAAGCTCTCATCGCTAACGAATCTCAACTTGAGAATAAGGGATTGAAGTGTGTTGTGCAATAAGTAGAAAAGATGGAGAGCGTTAAACTGCCACATCCTTATCATGATGAACCACCCTCTTATCGTGAACCTTTCCTCCCAAGTAATGAACCCTCATATCTACTCCAATCTCTAATGGATGACACTCTTGGTGTTCTTATTCAAGGGCAAATAGAGATGCAAAGGGAGGTACTAGAATTCACGGCTGCCTTGACTGAGGTAGTAAGTCGACTAGCTTCACAATGTTTGGACACTCAAAGTACACTCATGGTCGTATGTGGAGAATCTAATGAAGAGTGTAGCATGAAAGAGATATTAGAAACTCTGGTGGAAAGTGAGGAATGTGACTTTGTATTGGAACAATTGGAGGAAGCCAAAATTGTTGAAGAGGAAGAAGTGGTTGAAGACTTAGGAGATGCTGAACCTCCATGGGAATCTAGAGTTGTAGAGTATTCCTCCAAGAAGCTTGAAATTAATGTTGAGGAGGCTAGTGCACAACCTCTAAGGCATATTCCCTATGAAGAATAGGACAGAATAGATCAAGAGGCGAGTTCCCTTGGTGATGATGATCATGAATCAAGCCATCCTAGTAATGAATTTGCACCCATGAATGAAATCCTTGAGTTAAAGAGCCTTCTCCCAATGAAATTGAAAGCAACATTGAGGTAGATTTCTCTCAATCTCATAGTTATAATGTGAGTGGCGGAGAAGAGTTGGATGAACTCGGTGAGAAAAAGCTTGAAAGTGAAGAATCTTTTCAAAAGGTGGAAGTCCATCGGCAAGGTTAGACGGGAGTTGAATATGCTTTGTCAAGATTGTTGGAGACTCCTCTACTTAGGTTGCCGTCTACTCCTTCATTTGAGTGGGTAAAACTTATCTGTATTAGCTTTATTGTCCCACTTGAGTATGGTATGCTTGAAACGGATGGCCAACTTAGGAGGCTTTGTGGCATTAAGCGTAAGAGAAGGATGTTTAGTGGTTGGAGTTGCAAATCAAGGCTCATCAAGGTTGAGAATTCAAGAGCAAGATGCAAGGGCTGGACTGGTGATAATTGGGTTGGATCTAAGAGAAGAGTTTGATACTTCATTGAGAATTCGGATTGCTTGCCACCCGGTAGGAACAATGATGATCCACTTAAAGACGGGTGTGAAAAAAAGATTTGGGATCCCGGCATACAAGAGGATCAACTTTGGGAGCTCAAAGCTTGTGAAGAACTTCATCAAGGCTTGGTAAATTCACTTGGAAATATTGGAGCTTATTGAAAGTCCAAGCCTTGGTGGAAGTTTCCAGATGAGTTCAAGCACAAGCCACCATGACAAGGAACTCACCAAATGTCCAACTTAAGGACTTTAACTAAAAGTGCTAGGTAGAAGACACCCCACCACGATAAATTCTTCCTATTTTCTCTTTTATTTATATTGGTAATAAGTGAATTTTCAATTTTAGTTGGGTTTATTTAGTCTATGTTATGGTTTCACTTGTTTAATGATGTCTGGCATTACTCTGGTAGCTTGTTAGTTTCTTATTTAATATAAAAAAAAAAAGAGGGGCTGTCATGCGTGCGCGTGAGCGACGCGTACGCATCGACTCCCAAATTTGGTTTGTGCCCAAATCGTGCTGGTGGGGTGCTAGGCGCATAGCCAACCCCACGCGTGTGCGTTTTGTGCCACCCACGCATAGGCGTCGACAACGCGTGCGCGTCGACTCAAAATTTTGATTGTCCCGTTCTGCAAATAGAGAAAAAAAATTATAGATAGACGAAAAAAAATTATTTAAAAAACATCTACAGTCAAAATATACTAACGGTAACAGGCCAGCTAATTTTCCAAAAAAAACTTTAGAAAAATTATTACCATCGGATTTATCCTCGGATTAATCTGAAAGTAAGGTGGCACGAAGCTGTATTCTTTGGCGCCAATGTTACCATTGAAAAATTTTCGACGGTAAGTTGCAACAGAATTCTTTTCTTTGAAATCCATATTCTGTTGCTAAATCCGACACAAATTACTGCCGGATGAATAAATACGATGATAATTTATTTCTGGCGAGGTTTATTCCATAGGATAGGTTCCGACGGTAAATTATTTATTGTCGGATTTGATTCGTTTTTTCGACGGTAAATCTGATAGTACTCAACGTTTTTCTTGTAGTATTTGTATACAATGCAAAAATTTATCGTTAAGAAAAAAATCTTTACACATAAATTTTTGCTACAAAACATATTTTGCTAGTTGGGTGAGTCATAATGTTATGAACATGTAATCTTTCAAAACATTGTGTTATGCACTAAAATTTTTGTATTATACACTAAGATTTTTTTTTGTATGTATTTTATTGGTTGAGTGAATCAATATTTTAGAGATATAATCCTTAAAAAATTTATGTACTTAGTAATTTTGTTGAACATATATAGGAGAATAAGAAGAAGAGAAGACAATCTCAATGTTAAAAAAAAAAATTAAAAAAAACGTGCACATACAATAAACATAACTTGGTTGGACTTAGTTTTGACAGGTTAGCATTTTTGTTTAATTATTATAGGTAGGTTAAAAGAAATAGGAAAATTTTCTAAAAAATAATAATAACTAAATGATGACAATGAAATAATACATACATTGTATCTTTTTATATCTATTCGTCAATAAAGGAAAATATTTTGGGGGTTTGAATAATAGACAAATTGGGAGCTTGAAATTCAATTTAAAAAAGAACTGGGAGTTTAAAATTATTAAGATTTTCTCATATAAAGCATGACACAAACTGTGGACAGGTCATGCTTCTCAACAATATCTTGCATAAGCATCCCATAATTAGTGAATGATCCAGCAAAAGAATCAATTTTCAGATAAAGAATCTTATGTAATAATATAAAAATTTATGATAATTGAGTTTCCATGATTGTTTAGTTACCTTTGAAATCGGATTAAAGCCTATAGATACTTTGAGGATAAGTCTCTTACGGTCACTAAGAAATTAAAACAAACATATTATTGTCATTATTATTCAGAGAATAATGTCCGAGGTTTGGTTATCTCTGAAGAATTCACTTCATTATTGCAAGCCTCACTCAACAGAAGTTCATGATCCCATGACAAGTAGAAGGCAGCACCATAGAAAGAAAAAGACACAAGGCAAAGTCATAGAAGATTCAAATTCAGAGAAACAACATAATGGTGGTGATGGTGCAATCCTTGACCCTGTTACACATGATATTTTTCTTGATGACGCGAGCGAGAAAATTAAGATTAAGACTTGTCTATCTTATTCTTACACTTACATCAATAATACTGGCGAAGATGGTGGTAATAAAGGGTTGGAAGAATCATCAAAAAGATCAACAAGAAGAGATATGTCTTCGACAAAAACACAATATGTTGCTTGTTACCAATGCAGTGGTTTCCGAAGGCCAAGGGTTTCGATGCACAAAGATTCTAATAGTATTCCAGTAACATCAACGCGTCATCATCATCATCAATGTCGTGACAAACAAGAAAAATGTGTGGAAGGCCACAGTATCACTGAAAATTCAGGTATTGATCGTCACTGATTTGTTTTCTCTTGTTGAAGTAAGCTTGATTCTTTTTGAGCTTGATTGTTTATTTATTTACCCTTTTTTAATTTATCTCACCATACACATTTATGAAAATAAAATTATGGAAAATTTTTTAGGATATTCATAATTATAAGACAATAAAATATGATAGATTGAACCACATATTTTTATTATCTCGACTCTCGGGTAATCAGATCTTCTTTTTTAAATAATAATAATTAAGAATCTTAATTCATTTATTAAATAACTACAAATATTATATATATAATTTTTATTTATAAATTAATAGAATAAATTAGGACTTCCTCCAGTATTGTTTTTGAACTTTGCAATAGGATCCATTCTCTAGCTTTAATTCATCGTTTTCATGTCCTATCCACCCAGCAGTCCAGCACCCTGTTTCAAATCGATCCAATTTATTTGATCAATTTTAAATTCGTACGAGTTTGTTAGATATCATTAAGTTTTTAAATTTTTTAGTATGTTTGATAAATTTTTGAAAATAAAAATAAAATATTAAAAAATAAAAAATAGAAATTATAATTTACACTTATTTTAAAAAAAATTATCATAATAAATAAATAAAATATTTTATATTATTATATTTAAAATAATTAATAAATAAAAAATTATATAAAATATCTAAATACTAAATTATTAAAATCACTTAAAGAAATATCTTCTTTCCAATTCCGGACCCTTCTCTTTTCTTTTTAATTAATATTTAAGGTGTTAAAGTGACATTTTTAACATACCAAATCATTTTAATTTCAAACAAATTCTCTAAAAAGATAAAAAGATTTGAAACAAAGGTTAAAGAAAACCACTTAATTGCATGTATATTAAAAATTAGCCACTAAATTAATTATTTATATAAAATATATATTTATATATAAATAAATAGTAACTAATATAGTGATTATTTTTTGTGTTCATATAATATTTATTATATTTTACTAATTTTATAATCAAAATATGTTACATATTATTTTTTTATTGTAATTAAAATTAAATCTTTTGTTTTTTTAAATTAAAAAGTTCTCTTTCTCATTCATTCACTCATTCTATCTCTCTTATATATATCAGTATCAATGATTAGTTATTTAATTTATTAATTTTACAACTAAAATGTACCATATATCACTCTTTCATTGTAATTAAAATCAAAATTTTTTCTACAAAATTAAAGAGTTTTCTCCTTCAATTCTTTCTTTCATTCATTCACCCACTCTATCTCTTTTATATATCATTATCAATTACTAATTATAAATTTGTCAATCAAAATATGTAACATGACATTCTCTAATTACAATTAAAATTAAATTATGCCTTACTAATTTTACAATCAAGATGTGTCCCATGTCATTCTCTTATTATAATTAAAATCAAATCTTTTTCTCTAGAATGAAAGAATTCTCTCATCCTCTCTCTTATTCCTTTACTTACTTTATCTCTCTTATGTATCATTATCAATGACTAATTATAAATTTATCAATTAAACAACATAACATTCTCTAATTATAATTAAAATTGAAATTAAAATATAGCTATATTATTATATTACTAATTTAACAACTAAAACATGTCACATAACACTCTCTCATTAAAATTGAGATGAAATATTTCTCTTCAAAATTAATAAACTCCCTTACTCCATCTTCTCATGTATCTCTCTTCCCTTCTTTATTTCTCTTTATCTTTCTCATTCTATATATAGATTTTTTTTATTTAAATAAAATAAATACCTTCCAAAATTACCTGATTTTCCTGAAGCATTATTTTTAAAAATGCAAATTCTTATTCCTAATAATGTATAAATCGTTCATGTGCCTTGTGGTTTATATAATATATTAACCACTATACTTTTAAAAAATCTCAAAGTGACCAATTTTAATAGTTGTATATAAATTATCCCAAAGTAAAAGAATTTATGTATTTTGAGACAAAAATATAAAGAATTAGAATGATTTATGTGCAATAGCTAACTCTCAATATCTAGATACAATTTATACTTAACTTAGCTAACCCTCAAAATCCAGTCACAATTTATGCTCAAAATGATGATAAAACAGATGATTATGGCTAAAAATATAACTGTATGGTTGCGAGATCACATTAATTAAGTATAGAACTCACAATTGAGTGAATGTGGCACATATTATGGTAATTGAGAGGAAGAGTATTGTTATAAGTTTAAAGTTTGTTTATATTATGTTCAGATAGTTATATTTTTTTTGTTATATGTCTAAATAATTTATAAATATAAAGATATTTTCACTACAATAATATAGACTATTTTTTAGGATTATTATGTGTCAAAAAAATTAAAATTTGTCAAAAAAATAAATTTTGACACTATTTTAACTATAAAAATACGTTAATAAAAGTTTTGTGAAAAATAGTATTTTTAACATATAAGTAATTGTAAAAAAAAATTTAAATCTTATTTTGATAAATATTGGCCGTCAAAAGTAATTTATTAGAAAAATTTGAGAATATATTTTTTGTGATACTTATTAACCGTCAAAAATATTATTTATTTTGACACTTATTGATCATAAAAAATTCTCCACAAAAATTTTTAACAAAGAATGAGATGAAATCTTGAAACTGAAGAATAAACTGAGATTTTGAAGATGAAGAATAAGTAGTATGATCCTAAACTGAGAGCAGTGTGATGCTAAAATTGACAGAACTCAACGAAGAAAAGGAATAATAGAGTAAGTTGAAAACAAATAAGTGTCAAAATTGAGGAGTAATTTTCTACAATCAAATTATTCATCAAAACAATATAGAAAATTTGACATTTGTGATATTTGTCAAAAATATATATTAATCTTTACACTTAACTATGACTGTTAAAAAAATCATGTTAAAATAGCTCTCTTTTCTTGTAGTGTTTTATTTTTTGAATTAGATTTTAAAATTAAGGTAAATTTCAATTTTAGTTTTAATAGGATATTAAAATGAATTTGATCTAATGTTATTGACTATTTATCTATAAGTATTGAGACAATAAATATTTCACAAAATTATTTTTAATACTACAAGTACTCAACTCAATTTGTTAAATTCTATATTTACTATGTATTTTGGTTTTCTCACTTCATTTTTATGAAGTATGATATTGTTTGTATCCTCTAAATATCTAATTATTAATTGATATTTGGCCAGATCAGTGTTATTTTTTCACACATAAAATATGTGATCCAGTTCTCTATCATTTAGATAAAAAATTTATTATTAAATTTTAGGATTATAATCTTGAATTAAAATATTTTAAATTAAATAAATTAATAAAATAATAAAATAAAAAATTAATTTTTGAAAATAAAATAATCAAATATATATTTTATAAAAATTACAAATTTAATGATGATTAATTCTTATTTTATTATTTTAATAATTTTTTTATTTTAAAACATTTAAATTCTTTAATATTTTTTAGATATGATCTTTGAAATAAAAATAGAGTTATTCATAGACAATAATGTAATCTTTTAAATCAAGTTTTTTTTTTAGTCACAAAAAAAAATCAAGTTTTTTTTATTTTATTTTAGAAGATAAATCTTTGTTGTAACAAAATCATCTTTTTGTAAAAAATAGTTTGATTCTATAATTTTTTTTGCCATAATCTATAATATGTTAATATTCGGACAAAGTCGATGCTATTTCAAAATATTTATATTTCTGTAATGTTATTACAGACAAAAACACTAATTTTTGTAAAATAAATTTATAAAATTTAGGTTTAATTATTCTATTGGTCCTTATAGATTCGCGAAATTTTTAATTAGGTCCCTATACTTTTTTTCATTTTAATTGAATTCTTGCACCAAATTTTTTTTTTAAATTGAGTCCTTACACTTTTTTTTCTTTTTATTTGAGTCCCTGCACAAATTTTTTTTTAATTGGGTCCCTATACAATTAAGCCAATTATTACCAAGAATGACCTAATTGAAAAAAAAATTGGTACAGAAACTCAATTAAAAAGAAAAAAAGTATAGGAATCTAATTAAAAATTTTGCGAAACTATAGAGACCAACAGAGTAATTAAACCTAGAATTTACACATCAATTCAATTCATAATTTTTTGAGCTATTTCAAACAAAAAATTTAATTTTAAAATTAAATCAAATACTTGTTTAAATAGATAAATGAACTTATGAGTGATGGACCACCCTTAGTTAAAAATATTTTATATATAATAACTACTATTTTCGGTAAAAAGAATTGTCATTTTGACAATTTATTTGGACAATTTAGCAATGTCACATGTATTATTTTCAAACTTGTAAGAGGACTACATTTGAAAAGTGACACATGCATCAATACACATGTTCGCAGTTGTGCAACTTCACAGAGAAGATTCATCTTGGAAGATCATAGAAAGAATTTGTCAAACCAAATATATGAACCCTCAAACTACTGAAACCAATGCAGCAGCACATATAGAATGTGTCTTAAAAGTTCTTATCACTCCACAAACACTCGCTTCCTTTGAGGAATCCAGAGAAAGAGTGAGAAACATAACTGAGAACATGCAACCTCGATGCATAGCTGATGGAAATGAAGTCATGAGGTTTTATGGAACAACTATTGCATGCTCCCTGGGTCTAGTAAATTACTCTTCTACCCTCAGCTGCACTTTAGAACAGTGTGGTTTGTGCCAAATTCTAAAGCATGGTTTCAACGCAAACCAAGAATTCCATGGTGAACGTGGGGTTCTCACCACTGCTACAAGTGATCAAGCCTTTGATTCCATTATTTTATTTGAATCATCTGAATACGACCAGGAAGCATTACCAATATTGAGGAAGTGTGTTATAGTGTGCAGAGTAATTGCTGGAAGAGTTCATAACCCTTTGCAAGAGATTCAGGAAGAGACTGATTTGGGTTTTGATTCATTGATCAAGAAAATAAGCCGTGACTCATCAGATATTGAAGAACTCTGTATTTTGAATCCTAGAGCTATATTACCTTGCTTTGTCGTAATCTATAATCCGATGCTTAGGAGAAGCAATTTTTAAATTCTAAATGGTGGTTTTAGCTTAGATTTCTTGCTAATAATATGATTTCATTTCTATATTTTATTTATTCTTTCTTATGTGTTATTATCACAACAAATGTACGTTTCAGAACATCAAAAATGTAAAAAAAAAAAAAAAAAATTACTTGAACACAAGAAGTGATAGTGAACGCACGTTAAATATACTATAAAGTTTTCTTCATCATTATGAACCGTTGACGTAGGATTAGTTTATACAAATTTAGTATATTCATTTGCAACTAAAATAATAATAATAATATAGTTTATAACCATGTGCTGATCCTTGCTTCCACATTAACAATGTTTTAGAGCAATGCTAGGGGCAGCAACTTTTGTGATTAGTAGCCATCAAATAGCCATCAATAATGATCTAATGGTGTGAGATTGGTGTGAGATTTCATCCAATGACTCACCTTTATCTGCTGGTTACATGCTGGCCAAAATTCAACAAAACTGCTGGCCCCCTAGACTTTTCCATATTGTTAAAGTGATTGACAAGAAATTAGAAAAAATGAGGATGAAAAATTGGTATTTTATAAGATTTGTTGCTTAATCTATGCAAATGCTAATCTATCATTTACTGCATATAAACACAGATTATTGCAATTTTCTCGCTATAAGTTAATTTGGTTTCTTTCTTTAAGTTTTCCATAACCCTTTACGTTTCCATTTGTAATATTTGGCCTATAAATCTGAGAAGGGGGGTGTTCAGGAAATATTATTTTGCAATGATGATTGAATTGGAAGAACATGGGAACAACAAATTAACTGAACAATTTTATTTTGAATTGCAAAGAGTATAAAACTCATTTTTTATGGAAGAATCTAGTACCAAATGGCTAAAACTTTTTCAACAAAAATGTGTATTTTGTTTCATGATCAGCTCAAGGACAACTAAAGAATCATAACCCTATCTTAAGCAGGTAATCTGATATATATGCATGTGTAATGACAAGATTTGATTATACAAACAATGTTTTTTCCCTTTTCATTTTATCAAAATTAATGTTTGTGTTTTTGGTATTCTTCTTATTGGATTTTTTTGGAGAAGAACAGAATTAGAAAATAATATTATTATTGAGTTATATTTACTTGATATAAGAACTAAACTATATATAAAGATATTATCAATTAATTTCATTAAATATTCATCTACTAACTACTAATTACTACTAATTTCTAACTACTCATTATGACTATAATAATAAGAAGTACAACTTATTTAATTTTGCTTGAACTTGTATATCATTTTGAGTGTTTTGGACCATAGGATTTGGTAAGTTTAATATGCCCCACAAGTCTTAGCTAAAGGATATTGTTTGTGCAAAAAGTTAAGTCTCTTTTCAAAATATGACCTAAGAGAAAATGTCAAATGTTTGATGGAGTAATGTTAGTGATTTGGGTAGAATTGATAGAGTGTGTTGGTAATGAATGATGAGTAGCAAAGGTGTGTTCAAACATGTACAAGTCTTCTCTTAATCTATTTAAATCAATCATTTTTAAGCTGTGATAGTTCTCAGTGGTTAAGAGAAGGGGGTTGAATCTTAACTTCTTTTCTTTTAGAAATACTTTTTGTTTTTTCAAAAAAACTTAGGACATATTTTTATTTTTGTCTCGTGATGAGTTGAGAGACATTTTATTTTTGTCTCCTGAGTAACAAAGCCAGAATCAAAATAGAGAAGAAAAAGTAACACTCATATGTATCCTGATTCAGCTACTTAGTGCAATGTAGCCTACATCCAGTTTCTATCACAAACATAATGGAATTTCACTATCTCTTTCTGAAGATTACAAACACCAATGCTTTCCTATGATCTACCTAATCCTATCTGGGATAAATCCATATTCTAACCCAATCTGAATTTGACTAGGACTCATCCTAGCTTTCAACAGCAAAGTGCTAACCCAACTTATAAGAAAATCCCCATAGGATCATGATACAAAACAGAAAGATATACAAAGAACCTCTGAAACATCTTATGACTTTTTCTCACAGATTAACTCTCTGTCTTTTACCTCTCATTGGCTTTTTCTTACAAACCTCATTATATTTGCCTTTTTCAATGAGACTCATACAGACTAAACTGAGAAAAAAAAATACTAAATGAACAATATGAAGGAGAAGAACTCAATCAGTTTAGGTAGCTATGAGAAATGAATTCTGTGCTTTTCACTTACTCTTCTTTTCTTCAACCCTTAACTGTTTACCCTTATTATAGAAGAGTGAAGCTTTCAAGGCCGAATCAAGTTCAACCCTAACACTGTTTTCTTCTCCATCATCAGAGTTTTGTAGCGGCTTCATCAGAGAAGAGAGAGAAAACTGAATCTGTTGCATGCAACTTATTCATTCTCTCTCATCTTTTTTCTTCAAACTTCTTCAATCTTCGCTGTAGAGCCTTGCTTTGGCTCCAAATTTTTATTTTGAGCGTTGATGAGCTTCTAACCATGGTTGACTTCATCTTTTCCATGGTTGCTTCTTCTGTGCTTGAGGCTTTGTAATTTTCTTGGTTCCTTGGTGTAGCACAAATGAGGGAAGATGCTTTTTGTTACGCTCTGACAGAATGTAACTCAATACTTGATTGTAGCCTTTTCTTCTTGCTTTGTTTTGGCAACAAGATTTTGTCCTTCAATGCTCCATAGCCTCTGCACTTTCCTTTTTTTTCTTTCTTTCTTGCTGAATGAGTGACGTAACCGAAGTGAAAAGGGAGGAGAGAGAAGAGAGGATTTTTGGCTTTCGGTGAAAGTTTCAATGAAATTAATTGAAATGAATTTGGGTTCAAGTAACCAAAAGTGAAAGTAGATAACTGTATAAGGTTTGTGGTCTTTTTGGCTCATTTTCTTGTTTCCTCATATTTGGTTTATGATTGGGCTTGGCTTTATTGTTCTTTGGGACATGGAAGATTAAATAATTTTTTGCACACCAAATCAAGCTCATTAAATAAATAATTGTTAAATAATATTTGTTTATCACTTGGATTAGTTTATATTTAACTCTTCTGAGCCCATATTCTATTTTTCAACTACTCAGCCCATATTCTATTTTTGTGTGTATTTCAGTACTCAGTACCCATTTAACTCTTCTGACACGGATTAGGGTCTTAGTATCTGATATGTGTTCAATTTTTGGAACCCCTCAGTAACCGAGATGTGACCGGTTGTGTATTAATGTAATTACGCTATACTTTATATTTTTTCGTAAATTTTATATTTATTTAATTTAAATAAGAGTAAAATGATAATTAGATCATGTTGACCTTAGACTAATTTGTCCTTGAAGAAAAAAGTACCAATTAGTTCCTTCAAAATAGCAAACAGTGAACATGTATGTTATTCTATCAATAATAGTGCGAAACGAAACTGAATTGTCCATGTATTTCATTATCTACAGTGATGCATGTCTCGTTAGATGTAGTTTTGGACATTGAATCATTTATTATCTTTTGAATTTTTATATATCCTTTATCAACGACTCTCTATATATCAAAAATTCTATCAAAATAAATGAAATTTTCTCCAAAAATTATTATTTACATTACTATCTTTCATAGATAATCATGTCAGAGTAATTAACAGTATATATAAATATAACCGTTAGGTTTTAGTTGATGAATTGATAGAAAGACATCATGTGTCTATTGTTTACTATCCTAAAAAATTAAATTAGTACTTTTTTTAAAGATTAATTTATCTGAAATTGAAATCTTCCTACACCTAATTGTTAGTTTACTGTTTAAATAAAAAGAGTGAATACCCCATCCGGCCCCTAAACCTCTTGGTATAAATATTTAAAAGAAAAAAAAGGCAGTAGCCTAGTAGGAATAGATTGGAACATTGGTGTTCGTATCTGGAGAGAGAAAGTGTGTTTGCGTGGCTGTTTTGTTAGAATAGGGAGTGGGGTTGAGACTAGCGCCTCTATTTCCATTCCAATGGATCTTGATAGCAACGCTCCCAATTCTGGAATCAAGAAACGCAAGCAGGAGTGTAGGACGAAGAGGGTCCTTTTCTCTTTTTTCCAATTTGCTCCCTCAAAACAAAATAATAATAATAAATAAATAAATAAAATAAGAAAATAAGAAAAAAATATTTTCATTTTTTCTTAAAAAGTTTTACCTTGTAGGTTTCATTTCTTTCACTCTGCTATCATATTAACCATTCATTTTTCACCTGTTTGAGCCTATTTACTCATAAAATATTATCAATAAAAGTTCTCTTGAATAACCAAAAAAAAATAATAACACAAGATTTAAGTTTAATTATTTTAAGTTGAAGTACAACATAAAAAATTAAAAACAAGATATCATAAAATTCATAAAACAACACACTAAAATTCATATTACATTAGGGTTTACTTTCTTAAACTATGCTATTTATATGAGACGTGTGGATATGCAGATTTGCAGATCGAATCCGCGGATATCACTTTTAAATCCGCAATCCGATCCTACCATAGTGCGGATCGGATAATATCTGCAAAATTCGGATCAGATACGGATAATTATCGCAGATATGTGGATATTATCCGATCTATGTGCAGCCCTACCTTTTTGTTTTTTAACTCGCTTTTGTGATAGAAGTTTTCAAATAAATCATGTCATAACAAACTTAGTTTAAATAGGAATCAAGTTCCTTGTTTACCAATTACAAGACAAATGCACTCTTCAATTGAGTTTTTTCTGAGTTAAATCATATATTTAGAAGAAAAATTATTAAAAGTCATAATTTATTCTCCTGATTATTCTTTTAACTTTTAAATAATTTTTAAAAAAAATTATCTTTTTAAATTTTTATTTATTTAAACATCAAGAGAATAATTTAAAGGATAAATTAAAACTCTTAGTTATTGCTCTTTTTAGAATGCTTAATTAAATAAAAAAATCTTGCTATACGTTAAAAGCATTTGGAACCAAATCCGAAGTGATTTTACCAATTAAAATCTTCTCTTATTTAATAAACACCCAAAATGCAAGCTTCAATTTTCAAATCAAATAGTTTTTTTTTTTTTGTATGCATGTTTAAAATTTAAAAAGGTAAACCTTGCTGCACAAGTAGTTCCCAACCTGACAAAATTGCCCCAAAGAGGAGAATGTATATGCTTTCATGGCTTTGATATTTTCTTTTTTATAATAATAATTGAAAAAACAACAACAACTAATTAAATAAACTAAATAACGAACTTGGTTTGGTCAGCTTGATGATACACTTATGTATGCAGTAATTTATTTGTTAGGGACAACAAAAAAGCAAACTAAATTCTGTAGACTTCCTTTTGATTTTCTCTTTAAGCTGTCTTCAATTTAGAAAGAAAATCTTATGAGATCAAAACAAATTTCGTTAGCTTCAGTCGCTTGATACATTTTAAATATGGGTCTTTAATGAAACCTTCTATGGCTTTAAAGAGGATCTCACATTTTGAATTTTCAATAGTACAAACACAATAGTAAAAATTCTCAAAAAAAAAAAAATTGTTACAACGTAGTAATGCAATTATCATCCAACATAATACAATTTAACAAGCAAGCAAATGTCAAAAATATAAAATTAACGATGGTGCACAACAAGCATGAGATGCGCAATTTCTGTTGGCAGCTTGAAGAAACTCCAAAGTCAGTTCATATCAAACTGCTATAGGATATTTTCCTAGTCAGCTACACCAAATGCAACTAATATGAATTCTCAAGTCATCATCTACATATACTGCTTGAAGACATACCTGCCATTAAAATGTAACTACACAATTTGGTCAAACTGGTGGAGCAGGAGCAATCTTTCTAGTACTGAAGAAAGTAGCAAAAGGCTGCTAGCATTGTTACCAAAAACAATTTATGTATAGCTTCAGCAATAAAATCATTTTGAAGAGCATTTTTTAAATGTAATTTTATATTAAAGGGCTTCTGGGGTTGCTTTACAAAGAATCCACATTTACTTGCGAATCTGGCGAAAGGCATATGTGAAAAATGGATACTAACTTGCTAAATTTTTAATAAAAGGCTATCTCGCAAGGCTAGGTAAATTTACAATAATTAAAATATATATTAGAAGAGAGAAAATGGATTGCACTCACCTCCTGAAAAACTCAGTAACATATCGTATCACGAACCACATTAATACAATCAGCAAAATATCTGGAAAAGTTTAGGAACATATACAAGCAGTACCACAACAGACAAGATTGCACATGAATTCAAGGCACTCAACTTTGCGCTGTTTGTCGAATATTGTTCTGAAATAACTTTTGGAAAGAAAAAAAAAGAAAAAGAAAAAGAAAATGTAAATAAGGTAAAAGCCATGTAAAAGAGACTGCAATAGAGGATACTGAAAGTACAGCGTTCCCACCAATCCAACATATAAAGCCCAAAAGTAACATTGTAGAGGAAGATCTTGCGCTGAATCCAATTCATTTCACCCATGGCTGCAAAAAAAATAACAGTAATTTTGTTCAGAATCAGGTACTCAACAGCAATAAAACTTATTTTAAAATACTTTTCAGTATATATCATGCTCAACAGAGCAAAGAAGTGCCTCACTGAGTCCAACTTAGTATGCCCAACAAGGTTTTCAGGGGCGAGCTCCTACACAACCATGAGAAAGAGTTGCAAGAACGTAAAAATGTAGCTAAGAACGGAAGTTCCTACTAGAATGTACAATATTTTATTATACAAATACATACATGCGCAAATTAGTGACAATTAACACAATTATACTTGTATTGACAATGGATAATGTCATCATTCACAAATTAGATGAGTTTGGTTGCGTGATTTTAATAAATAGATGGCATGCAATCATCAAACGAGCAAACAAATCAATCCAGATCGACAACCAATGGGTACGGGTAGCAGTGGACCAGATCGGGCAACATGAAATTTGCAAGTAAAATATTAGAGCTTTCATGAATGTATATGTTAAGACAGCAAAATATTCAAATCAAAGAAGAAATAAGAGAGCATATGAATCAAGACGGAGGCAATTGAGAGAGAGACAAGACAAGACAACGTGAATACCTTTGGCTTATGGATCCAGATAGAAATGGAGGGAAAGAGAGAAGAGAGACAAGACAACGTACGAAGACAAACTATGTATCAAGTAATGAAACCTGGGGGCTACCAACATCACTTTTCACTTAGCCATATCAAAATTATAAAAATATCCATGTCTTGGGGCTACTAACATCACTTTTCACTTAGCCATATCAAAATTACAAAAATAACCATGTCTTAATTTTCTTATTACTAACGAATCTGTCTTCGTAAATCATGTTGAATTGTTGATCTCTTCAATTCAATTCAATAAACTCCGAACGTCACGTTTCTAAGCTAATCACCAATCAGCTATAATAAGCTTTTAGCTTGGGCCACCCTACAAGCTCAAAATTCATATTCAATTCTTATTAGTAAAAATAAAAACTGCCTTTTTCTATAGACAAAGGGGCCAAAGGCCCAACAAGTAATTACCACATACAACTAGCACGAGTATTGGGCTAAGTTAATTATAAGAAGATATCTTGGACTCGTCCCTATTTCTTCCAAAGCCCTTACTCAAGTCCAAATATGTACCCATACCACTTCATTCCAAAATGATTGACCAAACATTAAGAAATGTATTTTGTAGCTAGATTGAGTGCTAGTTTAGATTGGCTTTTTTAGTGAAAAAAAATACTTTTTTTTAAATAAAGTACTTTTATTAATTTAAAATTTATTTGGATATGTCTTTTAAAAAAAATATTTTTATTAAAAAACAAAAGCAAAAGACGTTAATATTTAAAAACTCTTTTTAAAAATTCTATCTAAATGTGAAATAATTTTTGTTTGTTAAAAAAGATCTTTTTTAAAAGGATGAAAAACATAAGTACTTTTTTCAAAAATCAATCCAAACTAACCCTGAAGCCAACGTATAACCTAATAATATAGTGGTAAAAAAAAAACCTAATACTATAACCGTCGTTAGAGGTTTGTACTAAACTACTAATTACATATCTCGTACTTTTGAAATGACCACACCCATGTTTTAGACCGGTTGAATTCAGTTGTGAATGTGACCTTTGTACGTGAATATGTAGTGTGAGTGAGTGTTTGAATATAAAAAGAAAAAAAAAAAGAAGTTCTAATACTATGACTAATATCCAAAAGAAAAACATAACTAAATGTATACGTAGTGGAGCCAGACATAATTGCCTGAGGATCGTGGTAGAGGCTGTACTCCACCAAACTGTGGAAGAATTCGATCTACCTGGTGTCAGTCTATGACAACAAAATATATCAACGTTGTCACGCTCCTCCATAATGCCATATGCCGAGGCTCAAGTATCTCTGGGTGTACCACCTGCACTACGTCGTGAGAGCTATACGTCATCCAAGTGAACTGTGCAAAGAAATAGTTTTGGAATGTCATTATTAGATATACAGTGTTGCCAAGCTGACATTAGATATTAACTATTTAGATTTGACAAAATACTCAGGTCCCTAGCCTGAAGGAGATCTATCCTGAGCCTTGGTGTGGAATTTATAACCCACAAACTAACCGGCAAGTGCACCAGGTCGTACCAAGTAATACCTCAGGTGAGTGAGGGTCGATCCCACGAGAATTGATGGATCAAGCAACAATGATTGAGTGATTGGCTTAGTTAGACAAATAGAAAAGTTTGACTTTTCTTACTAACTATTTTAATCATGCAAGATTTAATTCATGACAAACTATATGTGACTAAACCCTAATTTTTTAGACCTTTTTAGTCTCCTAAAATTCATCAACCGCCAATTTCTTGGTCACTTAATTCCAATTAGAAGGTGAAGTTCAATTCTAGTTTATATGCCACAAAAACCCTAATTACCCAAATATAAAAGGATTATATGTCACATATCCCGTTAAGTCCAGATAATTAGAAGTTTAGGAGAATATGTTTTCAAGCTCTTGTTCAAGTAAAGAGCTTTTTCAAGTTATACAAGAACTCAATTAGAACAATGGTCAAACTTCCGTTCCACCCAGATTCATAAAATAAAGGACGAAAATAATTCTTGAATTCTAAAACAATACATGAATTAAAATAGAAAAATAATAGTATCAATCCATACAATAGACAGAGCTCCTAACCTTAACAGTGGAGGTTTAGTTGCTCATAATTCAGGGAGAAAACTAGGATTCTGAAAACTGTAAATTGCGGAATGAGGTAGAAGAAAAGAAGATTCTTTTCCCTTTTATATCTAATCCTAATTAATGTAAAATATATTTTTAAAAACTAAAATAATATCTTTTCCTAATTATAAATAAAATAAAATAAAATCAAAATTTATTAAACTTCATGCGCAGCCTTGTATGAGTGCATGGGGACCATTGGATTCGTTCAGGTCCACGCTGAACTTGGGAATTCTCAAGTTCAGTGTGGATGAGAGCAGTATGCGTCCTTTGGAGCTTTGAATCCACACTGAACTTGGAAATTCTCAAGTTCAGCGTGGATTGATGCGCACATTCCCCTTTTGATCCTTCAAACTGGCGCTGAACTTGAATAACTTCAAGTTCAGCATGGAGTGCTCGCACAAAGTGGAAGAAAAGGATATACTATTATATATCGTTGGAAAGCTCTGTAAGTTAGCTTTCCAATGCTACTAGAATCATATCAATTGGACCTCTGTAACTCAAGTTATTTCTGTTTGAGTGCAAGGAGGTCGGGATTGACAGCATCATTCGCTTTCTTCCTTTTCTGCTACAAAACTCTGTCAAATCCATCTGAATGCTACCTGAAATAAACAGAAATTGCAAACAACTCAAAGTAGCATTCATAGTGGCTAAAAGTAATTGAATCTTGATTAAACTTAGTAATTCAAATGCAAATTCACTATGAAAAGATAGAAAAGATGCTCACGCATCACAACACCAAACTTGAATTGTTGCTTGTCCTCAAGCAACCGAAATAAGTACATGATTGAGATGTGAATTTGCAAGAGAAGTGAAAATTCAGTTATGCTCATGTCTATTCTTAAAGTAGGGCTTATCTCTTGCAATCCTGAATAGTTTTGGCATCTCACTCTCCTTTGAATTAGAGGAAGGTCACTGTCATTCAAAATTAGAATTCGGATTATATTATGAACTCTTTGATCTTCATACTTCAGTTTAATCCTTGAACACAGCAGATATCCTTTAATTCTCAAGCAACTGGTGCTTTGCACCTTGATCCTAGTCGTGACTTTAAATGTTCTGTCTCAATGGTTAGTTGACACAAGAACACCACAAGCACTTAACTGGGGAACTCTCCTTAAGTTCTGATTTTTCTTTTAGTTACTCCCAGACAATGGTGCTTAAAGCCTTTAGCATACTCTACTAAATGTATCTGGTCTCGACTCTAAATATTCTGTCTCAAGGATCGCTTGACACAAAAATACCACAAGCATATGACTAGGGAAATAACTCTTTGAGCTTTCAATCATGTCAAACCTCCCTAGTCATTTATGCTCAGAGCCTTGGACCTTGCTCTTGTTTTTCTTTTGCTATTTCTTTTGCTTCAAGGATTAAATTTTTGTTTACTTCAGAGAATTCATAATAGTTCTCTAAATTATTGTTCCTCATACATCAACATCCTTTGATTCAAATTCAAATATGCATTGTTCATGTCATTCATTCAGAATCACAATAATACCACCACATTTAAGTAAATGAGACTAATCTTAAGTATAAACTCAATTTCTCATGCATTACATCTTTTTCTTCTTTTTTTTCCTTTTGATTTCAAGCTCAGTGAGCAATACATGAGACACTCTTTCAGAATTAAAAAAATAAATAACAAAATAAACAGTAAATTAAACTAGAACCTAGGAATTGAAATAAAAACTGATCATGCAATAACAAAAATAGCTGAAAACAGGAATATAACATAATAAGAACAGGAGGAAATATAGAATGAAAGGAACTCAACTGTCTCAGTTATCCTAAAAGATGCTCACGCATCAAGCCTCCAATGAGCAACTCGAGGTCCCTTCTCGCTCACGGTCGGGTTGTGACCTGACCACCTACAACCCCAGACACACGTTATCACTAAATGAAAATAACTCCAAAATATAAAAGAGAAAGATATAACTTAAATATAACATCACCTCGAGGCCAAAAGCCAGTGAAAGGTATCATATCTAGCGGGCCTGAAACCAGAAAACCGCCAGAAGATCCATGACTGAAGCAGCTGCAATGGACCGGCTAACTTGACAACGTTTTTATTTGCCACCCGGTACATGCACCGATATAACCATGACAGAGCAGCTGATTCCCAACTGTACCCACCCATATCCTCAAGCCTGGCTACGTATGGCAGCCATCGAATGTGTAGGCGAGTGCTGGACTTGTCGCCAAATAGCTGAGTCCCCAAAAGCATCATAATACAGGCCCGGGCATACCTCCTAACAGTGGCGTTGTCGAAGGCAATACACCCAACAGCTCCTGGAACCACACCCAAGCTAGACGACCGCCCTCGATGTATACACTAACCTCTTCATTGATGACACCAGCAATATGGACAAATCCATCCAAACGATAAAGACGGTCCGGATTATCCCCCATCACGTTACTTCTCAAAATTGGCGTGTTTGGGTTGCAGATTTTGGTGGGGCAGCATTTGGTTTAATGGTTCGAATGAATCCAATTCGAACTCTATTTATAGAGAGATTCCTAATAAATCTAATTAGACTCATTCGAATTACCATGAACACGAAATCATGGGTAAATCGAAACAGGGAGAGCCGAATTACTATGGGCTTTTCATGGCTGTAAATTGAAACGGTGTGTTCAAATTAATAAGGTTTCACGTGGATGCTAAATCGAAATAGCATGTTTAGATTTACTAGACTTCCATTCATACAGCTATAAATCGAAACAAGTTGTTAAGCTTTATTAGGGGAGCATGCGAAAATGCATAATTTGAATCTACCTGTTTCAATTTATGTAGAGATGTAAATCTAGACTATCTGTTTTGATTTATGTATAGATGTTATTGGGGTGATTCACATTATATTTTTTATTTTGGGTGATTTGGGTAATATTAGATGAAGGTTAGTTTATTAATGTGAATTATCCAGAAATTATTGTATTATATAAATTTAATTTACCAAGACTGAAAAGAAATCAAAGATGATGATGATGATTATCTATTTATTTTGATTGTTTTATTTAATTTAGTTTTGTTCTTGCATGTTTTTGTCTCGAAATTTTTTTATCATAAACATTATAGAGTATCAACTTTGTAACTAAATGCTAAAAAATTGTTTAATTACTACTTAATAAAAAAGAGAGATATTATCTATATTTATACATAAAAAGAATTATTATTTGATTTGAATTTTTGTCTTTTCCATAATATTTTTTGTCTCTCTTTTATTTATAATTACAGTGAAAAATCAAAATTGATCCATTCGAATTATACTTCTTACAAATTCAGTATTGAACTATAATTCTTTTTAGTATTATAAAAAAAAAATTTGTTAATAAAAACGTGTTTGACAGGTGCGAAGTCATGAGTGTCTAATAAAGCACTAATATTAATAAGGTATAGGTTTAATTATTTTATTGGTTTCTATAATTTTACTAAATTTATAATTAATTTTTTTAATTGAGTTTCTATTCTATTTTTTATTTTGTGATTAGGTCTTTTCATGTCAAACGTTAAAATTAACGGAACATTTCTCTCTAAAAATATGTGGTCAAATATTTAATTAAATTTTTAATTGTGGGTACTTTTAACTTGTAGAAAAATATTCCATTCTATGTTAGAAAGGATAAAAGAGAATAATAGAAAAAAGATTTGTGTGTATTTAAGTTGTTGTAGAATGATATAATATAAAAGGGTATTTATAGGTGTTGAGAGAATTGAAATATTAAAGACGTAGTATCATATAATAAATATTCAGATATGAAAAATAATTCTAGAGAATGCTAATTGATCCTAATATATCCTAACATCCCCCTTCAAACTCAAGTGATAGCTTGAGCTTGAAATTTATTTAAAACAAGGGAAAAAAATGCATAAACTGTCGAAAAGAAGCGCAGACGGAACCGCCACAAGGAAGCGCAGACGGAACCGTCACAAGAAAACGCAGACGGAACCGCCACAAGAAAACACAGATGGAACTGCCAAAGGAAGCATAGACAGAACCATCACAAGAAAATGCAGGCGGAACGGCAAAAAAAAGTACAGACGGAACTGCCACAAGGAAGTACAAACGGAACTGTCACAAGAAAGCGCAGACGAAACTGCCGAAAGGATGGCGAACTGCCCGAAAAATTGCCGAAAAGTGGTAAACTACGAAGAGATGGTAAAATGCTAGAGGATGACGAACTGTTAGGTGACAAAAAATATATGATTTCTCCATGAGAATAGATAAATAACAGATGACAGTGGTGTTTGATTCGTTAGACTCGAAAAGATACAAGACAGAGAAGATAGACTAATCGGTGAGGTGAAAAAGCATCAAAGGAGTAACAAAAGACAAGGAAATGGCATAAAGAAAAAGTGTAAAAAAAATGGTTATTTCACCAGAAGAAAAATAATCTATACTCTAAAAGAGGATACCATGGCTCTGATACCATGTTAGAAAGGATAAAAGAGAATAATAGAAAAAGAATTTGTGTGTATTCAAGTTGTTGTGGAATAATATAATATAAAAGGATATCTACAGGTACTAAGAGAATATAATTGAAATAATAAAGACGTAATATTTTATAATAAATATTCAGATATGCTAAATAATTCGAATAAATGATAATTAATCCTAATATATTCTAACAAGATCAAACATTTTTTTAGACAATAACATAATTATAAAATTAAAAACAATATAAAAATTCAATTAAAAAAATATATGAACCTAATTTTAAATTTAGTAAAATTATAAGGACGAATAAAATAATTCAACCTAAAATGTATTATGCAACATTGGAAATATGTCAAAATGAGAAGAAATACTTTTGAATTAATATCTTTTATGATCTGTTAATTAAATTATTAGAAACTTAACTAATATACTTTAATTTTTTAATTATATCAAATATATTGAAGATAATATTTTTTTATTATTTTTGTGTATTAGTTTTGTTCTCACTATTAAAATATTCTAAATCTGTTAACTCAAATCTTATCCATATCTAAAATCTCTCGATTTGATTTTATCCAATTTAACTTACAAGAATAAAAATATTTTCACTTAAACACAATATTTATTTTTTTATATTTTATAATATCAAATATTATCTATGTATTATTAGCAAATTGAATGGGTAAAACTTAGTGATATTAAGTACTTGTGGGAAAAAAAAAACATAGTTTAGAATTTAGAATAGATAAAATAACAAAAAGTAAAATAAAAGCAAACAAACAAACTGAGTTAACTACCTTCAAACTTATATAATTATTCTGTACCAAAACAAACTTATATAATTATTAATTATCGGATCCATCCATTGTTATTGTGTGAATTTATAATTTATCTCCATAGCAGTAGTCTTGCTCAAATTTTCATTCAATGATTGTTCAGATGGTTCCATTATTATTCATCACTTATGGTCCGTTTTTCCATTTTCGATTCCCCGGTGGTTGTCCCACTACAAGAAAAATCACTTTTAGCAGCCATTTATTTTACTTTTAGCGGCAATAAAAATAGCTACTAATACATTTACCGGCAATTAGACATTAGCCGTCTTATGCTCCGTCGCTAAAAGGTTTTAGCGGCAATTATAACATTTGCCGGTAAAAACCGTTTTAATGGCCGTAAAAAATATATAACTTTTAGCGGCTATTTTCTTGGCAATTTATATGGCCACGAAAAGTAATTATAAGATTGCAATATTATTCACTTTTAGTGGCCATTACTATTGCCGCCAAAATCCATTTTACCGGCAATTTATATGGCCACTAAAAATAATTCTAAAATTGTAATATTATTCACTTTTAGTTGCCATTACTATTGCCACTAAAATCTTAAGACTTTTTTTAATTGTATTATACTCATTTTCTTAGAAGTAACAAATTATCTTTTTTCTAGAATCAAATATATATTTTGCCAACAATAGTTATTATTATGCATAATATAAATACACTAAATTTAATTACTACAAAATGAAATATTCATTAAACTCAAAATATTGATACACAAATTTTTTTTGAAAAGTAATAAACCTACAAATTTAAACAAAAAATACTACAAGTCTATAACTATGTTACATCAATGTAGCAATCCAAGTGTTAGCAATAATCTAAAATTGTACCTTTAAAAGTAGCCTACTAACTTTTAATTTTAGCAATTGATCTAAGAATTTAAAAATAGATAAGAAAGGAAAATCATGAATAATGAATATCTAAAGAATCCAAAACTGTAAATCTTTGGCTGCTCTTCAAGGAATTGATAGCTTGTCAATGTTTTGCCACCAGAGAGCAAGTACAATTGATCAAAGAGTTCAAACACTTCACTGCTTGGTTGATGAATGGAAGTTATCACTGTTCTTCCATCTCTTGCCAATGCACGCAGTGTCTGAGTCACAAAGAAAGCTGAAGCAATGCAACAACAACAAAAGTGAAATTTTAATTGGGATAAGAAAATTTAAACAAACTTAGAAGAGAAAATCAAAACAAAGAACACATATCTAGGATGAGAAAATTGTAGAATTTAATATAGTAAATTAGGGTTTAATAATTAATATAGTTCCAATGCTGTTGATAGTTCCAATGCTGTTGTTGCAGCATTCCCCAGCAGGTATCCCTGAAGAAAAAGAGCATCTCAAAGACTATTCATGCTATTTTGTGATTGGCTGTTAAAAGAATACATTTGTTGAAAAGAGAAAGAGAAATGAATCATAAATGAAATCTGAAGATTAATCCATGGTTGTATTCCTTCATTTCCTGTAAACATTGGAATTTGTTGAATGATTAATCTGGTAACATGCTTCATATGCTATAAGAGTTTTAGCTTTCCAGACAAACATAGATGATACTTGTACCTTGAAAATTTTCATGAGTAATTACAGGAATAGCAAATGTTACTGACCCACTTTCAAGCACAAAAGGAAGGTCTCCCTCAAATCCAGGGAGGTACTTCTGTATGTTGCCACATTATATAATAATAATAATAATAATAATAATAATAATAATAATAATAATAATATGTTGAAAGAAATGAACAAATAACGTCATTCATGCATGGATCATTTATTGTCAGTCTAATCCATATCTTTATCCATATATTTTTTTAATATCTTTATTGGATAATCTTTATCTAATTTTACTTTAATTAGTTCATATAATTATGGCTTTCGTCAATAGAGCCTCCATAAACCAATTTCAATTCTCATACAAAAATGCTAGACATCTCATAATCACAGTTAAAAAGTCATGCATTATCTTCTAGAATTTCAATTCTCATACAAAAATGTCCAATAATTAGCACTAATTGGAAGACTATAATATTCTTAAACATCTCAAACGGTTCCTTGTTACATTAGTTAAAAGACTTAATCAATAGGTCACAATCTGAAAGAAAGATAGGATAATTAAATGCATTCTACAACTTACATCAGGTGGGTTGGAGGCAGGCTTTGGTGATTTCCGATCAGGAGTAGCAGCAGGCTTTGAATTCACAGATCGCGGCGATTGTTCAATGGAATGGCGCAGATTTTGCAAGGGTATGGTGATTCGGATTCCGATTTGGACACTCCTCTGCTAAGTTTGCTGCCTCTTGGAGTTGCTAGTGATGTTCTGTTGGGAGTTTCAGACAAATTGGATCTACCATAAGAAAGAATTGTAATGCCAATAACAGATCAATAATTCATTTTACAAAACAGAACATGACAACATAAGAAACAAAAAGACACAAAATGACATAGTTATATACACTCCAACTAATGGATCTAAACAAAAAAGGAAAGTGACCCTAATCCAAAATTCAGCATCCAGAATCATTGGCAAGCCAAAAATAAATGAGAATCGGAGTGAAAATGACAGTGATATAACAATCAGTTAATGCAAAAGGCCCTAAGCTAACATGAACACAGAAAAATCAAGCTGAAACTATAATCAAACATGAGAAAAAGAAAGAAACTGAGAAACACAATACAACTTACAAAAAAGTTACAAAATTTAGGTAAAAATTCCACAATAGCATATCAGAACTACTGGATCAAACCCTATAAAGCAGAACCCAACCATCCAAACAGATCAAAAAAGAAAAAGAAAGGAACCAAATTTCAGATCTTCACATGAAACTCATAGAAGCATAACCACAAACACCAAGCAAGCATGCTTCAAATGCTTCTGCACTTACTTAGTAGCTTTTGAAGCCATGGTTGGGGGTGGTGGAGGAAGTAGTCCCAACAGTTTCTTTCATCAATAGAGCCTCCATAAACCACAGTTTCTTGATCTTTAGATCAGCCAAAAGATAGAACCACGTAGAAAATACAATGTAAATACATACACAATAGGCATACATAGACACATAATGATTCTTAGTATCTGAATATTAATAATAACAATAAATCTAGATCACATCTAAAAAACAAAAGAATTGGAGTATCATCATGATATCTAGATCATATCTAGATCATATCATAGAGAAAGAAACCTTAATGCATATGGAACACAATTACCTGCTTCAGAAGGCTCCTTAGTATCCCTTCTATTCTCTCTCGTGAATCAAACAACAACTTCAAAATCAAGTCACAAAGCCATCATTTGTTCCACCTCTCATTATTCAAATTCAGCTTAAACAGAAAAAAAGAGGTAAAAAGCTGAACCTAGAACCGATCATAGAGACAAATGAAATAGAATAATTACCGCCATAGCTGCATTTTGGTACTCATTGAACAAAGAAACCGAAGGAAACCTTCCAGACAAGCCATGCGACATGCCATTCTCCTTCTCCTCGTCTACCTTCTCGCTCCTCCTTCCGTCGCCGCCAAAATACTGTGGCGACAACTCCTTGCAGCTCCCGCTCACCTCTTGCCCCGTCAATTTCCCAATCCCCGGTGACAGGTAAGACTCCGGCGACGCATAGGCCTTCGCTGGCGGTGTCTTCTCCACAATCCTGACCAAAGAGAGAGGGCTGCCGCTCCCGCTGGCCTCTGGAGGAGCAACGATCCTCGCCACCTTCCTCGGCAGTCGGTAAGCCACGACTCCAGCACAACCTCGACGAAATCCTGCGATATCCGGTGGAACTTTCCCGGCGGAAGCGACGATACCGGCGATGGCGATGGTTTGGATACCGGAGAAGGGGATTGGCGTTGATTGGGATAAGTGATGGTTGGTAGGTTTTGGATTTCGATGAGGAGTGGGATAGGTGATGGTCTAGGGTTAGGTTTTTCAGAGAGTGAGGGAGAAAAAAGGGTAGGTCTTCTTCTTTCTATGAAATTTGATCTATTGTTATAAAAAAATTATTTTAATAAAAATTATACCAGCCATAACACTATGGCTACTAAATTTTTTTTTATTAAAAGTAGTTTTTTCTTATATTTTTACTGGCAATACTAATAATTGCCATTATAATATATAGAATTAGTGATAAATATATAATGGCCACAAGATGATAACTTAAATAAATAATTACCAGCCATTGAATTATTGCCGCTAAAAATTTGTCGCTAAAACTAATTATTTTTGTAGTGTCCTTGCTTATAATTTTTAAAATTTTTTTATTGTTCTTTTGTTAGCAAGGATAGATTCAATAAGTACTACTTAGCACTTTAGATTCCGATTCCATGTTAGGTTCTTTTAATAAGATAGGAAGGCACTTATTCAGGGAGCAATGACTGGTCCTGCGCCAATAAAGTAACAGTTTCAACGATTTTTTTTTTTTTTTTTCTAAAGGGGTTACTTGGAGTATAACATAAGTTGTTGAATTGAACTGAGACACTTGGCTTGTATGTGATGATTGTAGTAATAGTGTGCGACTCCAAGGAGCTTGAGGCATATCCTAACTGTATGCCCACTATGAACTTGTCAAATTTGGCATTAGTGCACTACACATGCCGTATGAATGTGTGATAATACTTTAAGAGATTAAAATATAAAAATCAATGCGGATTAATGAATTATTAAGTTACATGCTGAGTTTGTATATACTCAAATATAATCTAACGTTTTGTAAAGAACACATTAATTCATTGTTGCAAACAATGTAACATTCATATCTTCTAATTGCAAATCTCTATTTTTTTATATATAATTTTAATATATCTATATTTATGGTAGCAACAATTCTAATCACATTTTTTTTTTACATTTTAGTAATATTATTTTTAACAACGTTTTTAAAAAGTAATACTAAATAATTTAAAAAATATTACTTTAATTATTTTAGCTACATTTATACTTTAATTTTAACCACACTTGTGTGTGTCACAGTCCAAAATAAATCATGACTAACATTCAAAGAAATTATCCCTCTAATAAGCTTAACAAATTCAAATATAAGTTGAATAAGAAAATTATAAATATTTTTAATAAATTTACAAATACAAAAATAAATAGTTATATATTATTTAAAAAAAAACATAGAATAAATCAATATGGTTGAATTCTACTTGTGACATATGGAGTATACAACGTCTAGGAATTCAACAAAGAATAAGTATCCATTGTAGATCATTATTCTTGAATATAAAAGCTCACATATTCAAGTATTTGTTTTTGAAAAATATTTTTTTGAAAAACAGTGAGTTTTGCAACTTAGTGACCAGACAATACATCTATAATCTACATGAGACCATATAAATATTATTATCAAAGTAATTTTATTTAGAAAATAGTATTTTATACAAATAAGTGAATCAATAAGCGAGTTCTCAGTACAGAAATCAAATCAAGTAGTCCACAATTGAACGGCTCCACCTCTAAGGATAGTCCTTTCCTCTCGTGTGTTCATACGAAATAACAGATCCAACGTGTGGCCTACATGTTAGGCTACGATTTTCTAATACGAGCCTCCCAAACCAATTCAAAACATATAATTTCAAATACAACAAATCTTAAATCTTTCAAATATATAAAGTATCAAATCAAATCAAATCAAATGGTACTTTCTGATTATAAATTCTTTTCAATCATCCTTTTTTAATCATAAGAAATGTCAAATATATTTTACAACTTCAGAGTATATAAGTGAGTATCAACAATACTTTAATATTTCAAAAACACATATTCAAATAAAATCGAATATTCTAAATAATACAAAAATTCATCAAACATGTATATAGTCTCATGTAAAGTTCTTAAAGTGTATGCTTCACATAAATAAATTATTTAACTCTAATAAATCCATTGTTTTAATCAATTAAAATTCTTGAATTATAATTTCATAAATATATTTAAAAGCTCGTAATAGCATAAACCAAAAGTAATTATAAACATAAAGCCTACTCACAACATGGTCCCAAGGGATTGAAGAAACCAAACCTAGAGTGCCAAATTAAAGGGCGATGATGGTTGAAGTATAATGGAATGAAAGAGCGAGAATTTGGACTAGGACAGCGGCAGTTCCGACAACGTTTTTTTTTTTTTCGATAGGTAGAATGGCAAATAGGGGCACAATGGAGTAGAAGTGGCATGCGACAGCAACAGCTAAAGGCAAAGCAATGACAGCATCATCAATGGCAGTGGTAAAATAGTGGCAGAAACAAAACAGAATAAGCAACCACTAAGCAAGCTAGGTGGTGAAATGGAACTGACAGAGGTGCAAAGCAATTCCTGTGGCATTTTTAAAGCGCAAGGGCAGCGGCGGAGGGCTCCAGCGAAGGAAGAGTAGAGGACAGAGCACGACTGGGTAGGATGGCAGCAGCTTTCCGACGAGCTCTCCTCTGACGGTGATACAGTAGCTCACTGATGGTGACAGAAAGAGCTCCTTTCCCTTCCTCTACTCATCGTATTTCCTTCTCTCTATTCGACATTCATGCCTGTAGTTGCAACAACGATGGCGATGAAATGGCTCGACGGCAGCAGAAGCATCTAGCCCCAACCATAATTCCATTTCCCTCTTTGTCTCGTTCTCGTTCTCTCTCCTCTGCTGCCACGGCGGCGGCCTCAACAGCCTCCAATCGGTGAAGACTTCGATGGCAACGGCGGCGTTTCGACTTGGTGGCGACAAAAATGCCCCCTTCTTCCTATCCCCTGTCACATCTTAGATCAATCTCTCTCTCTCTCTCTCTCTCTCTCTCTCTCTCTCTCCTTTGCCTCCTCTCAAGCACAGTGATGCCGGTAGTAGTGACTTCCACTGGCACCACCTCTCTCTTCCCCTCTACTCTTCTTCCTTCCTCCTTCGCTCTCCCTCTCTCAGATTCTGTCTTCTTTTTCTTCTTCATTCAATGAGTGTATGGTGGTTGAGAGATGTGTGAGAAAGTGTGTGTGTTAATTTGGGAATTAGATTTAGGATTTGGTTAAAAGAATAAGGAGTAGAATATGTATTTGGATAAAATTAGGGGGGTAAGATAGTAATTGAAAACTAAATGTATTCTAATATAATTATTTTAAGCACACTATTTACTTATGAACTTACTAATTAGTTTTGAATAGGTATTCTAATTTTAAATTAGAGATAATTCAATTGAATTCCTTTTGGTTCATAAAGTTAAACTAAAAATCCCAATTATTCAAGTTAAATTATCAAATCTTCTTTATTTTCCAACTCCTAAAACTTTAAATCTTAAATAAAAAGATGCCCAACTATTATAAAAATTGTAACACCTTAATTAGCCTAAGTTTTACTTTGCGTCGTAAAGTAAAGGTTAACCAGAGATTACGACAGTTCTAAAGCTCATACGTATAATATATAGAAAGAATAATATAATCTAGAAGCCCGATAAAAGATATAGCTCAAATTTTTGGATTTTGAAAAGCGCAAAACGTACTAACGAAGCTACTAGCTTAAGGCACAAGAAACATATAAGATATAGCAAAAGATAGGTATATAATATCATAGGAAACTAGCCACGGCTCATGGAGTTTAAACCGGCTAGCCATATACAAGTATACAGAACCATACAAAAACCTGACAGTTTAAAAACAGCTTATACAAATTTTTTTTCTCATAATACAAGCCTCTAGGCAAAGACAAAATACAAAAGGAGAGATGTATAAACAAGATATACCAAAAAGACTCCAAAAGAATCCAAGATCCTCCGCTTCTGTCACCATCAACTCACCGAGGTGGGTTGTAACCTGCATTTGAAAAATACAACAGAAATATGGTATGAGAACCGGGGGTTCTCAGTATGGTAACAGTGCCTAGTGATGTAGGATATAAGACCCCGGGACGCCAAAGGCAATCCTAGCTCCATATCCATCATAAGATTCAACTTAAAGCATTCTAAAACAAATAAGCATAATTATATGAAACATTAACATAACTAAACAGGGTACTCTATCTTAGGGGAATACTATTCTAACCAAACACCGCTGTCCCACAGCCTTCACCAACCTATCTTCCATGTGATCCCATCGCCACCGCCTTCCGAACCTCCTCAATCCTAGCACAATTAATAACAATGCAAGTAATTCACAAGTAAAAGAATACAAGGCAAGTAGATCAAGTAAACAAATAGGCATGTTATTCAATTAGACATACAATTATAAGTCGGCAAAGCAAACAAACAGATAAAAAATGTATATGATGAATGCCTGCCCTACTGGCTGTGATATCACATTGTCGGTTCAACTGCCAACCCAACACATCTCCATGGAGACGCCGCCCTTCGGATTTTCTCATATGGGAACCCCTGATAAACCCCAATTTTGTGGTTTATCTTGTGCTTAATTTAGGGGATTTTATCAACTTTTCTCACATTTATTCAATGAAATAGCATGGTTTTGTAATTCTCCCTTAATTTGTGCTTAAGTGTAAAAATATGCCTTTTAGGCCTTAAAATAGCTAAATTTAATTCACTTTAATTCCATTCGATATCTTGATATGTTTGTTAACTGATTTTAGGTACATAAGACAAGTATTGGATGGAAGGAATGAAGGAAAAGCATGCAAAGTGGGAGAACTCATGAAGAAATGAAGGAATCACAAAGCTATCAATCCTGACATATTCGCACTCAATCGATCATAACTTGAGCTACAGAGGTCCAAATGAGGCGGTTTTAGTTGCGTTGGAAAGATAACATCCGAGGCTTCAAAATGATATAAAATTTGCTATAGTTGCCTGGCGTCTAGAGATGCGTTCGCGTGCATCACGCGCACGTGTCGTAGGATCAGCGTGGGTCCATTTTAGTAACTCGTGGCCAGCGATTTTTGAAGCATTTTGGGCCCAATCTAACTCATTTCTGATGCTATTGAACCCAAGGATTGAAGGGGAATGAACCAAGTAGTCATAGTTTAGTTTTTATCATGGTTTAGGTTAGAATTCTAGAGAGAGAAGCTCTCCCTTCTCTCTAGAATTTAGGATAGTTTAGGTTTAATTCTCTCAAATTTCTCTTTTAATTCTTGTTTTGATTTCAATTCTCTTTATATTTTAGTGTTTTATTGTCTTTGATCTTCTAGGTCAAAATTTTTACAGGGTGTGCGTCCGCACAAGGGTGTGCGCTCGCACATATCAGAAATCATGAAATTCTGCAACCTTGCAGAATTTCAGATTTTTAACACCAACTTTGAATGATCATAACTTCCTCTACAGAATTCCAATTTTCACAAACTTTATATCGATATAAAGGTTTTTCAAAGATCTTTAATTCTAAACAAATTTTAATCAATTTCAAAAACCGAGACAAAAGTTATGATCGAACAAAGTTCACCAAAATTTCTTTTTTACCCAATTTTCACATGTACCCAAATTTACCAAATTCACAAGCCACACCCAACTAGATCAATAGCAAACTTCTATTTCTAGCACAATCTACCCTTTTAAATCACATTGCACCATTCTCAATCATCGAACACAAAATATGTGACACTAAGCTTAATTATTCCACCAACACATTTACCAACCATCAATTTATTCCTATCAATTCTCATAATCAATTTCATTCATACTTATATCAATATCCCACCACATACAATCATTCAAATCATCAATTATCTGAACTCAACATCGTCATTTCCCAACAAAATAACATCAATTTAGTATACAACTTCAACCAACTATCATCAACAACCATATAAATCCAACCTATCCTATAGGTCACTAGCCTAAGTGTCCATGAATATTATATACTACATAGAGGAAACCGAAACCATACCTTGGCCAATTCCCTATATGCACCAAAAACTCCAATATGCACAAACAAGCTCCCAACCACAATCCAAGCTTTCAATTCCCCTCCAATAGGCACAATTAAGTTCCAATCAAACTATATGCATATAAATCACCTCAAATCAACCTAGGATTCCAATTAAACATAAATTCACAAGGGTTTAGTGGCTCTTACCTTTTCCAACTAATTTGGATGTCAAAACCCAAAGCTAAGCAAAGATTATAGTGAACCTAAACATCCAAAATCACAAAAACTCACTTAATCACAAACCCTATGAACCAAAATTTTGGAGAGAATAATAGAAAAGATTTCGTGGTTACCTCTCCAGTTTCTTGTATGGGTTTTGTAGAGCTCTTCATGAGGAACGCGTAGCCGCAAACGATGCGACGATCGGAGCTCTATAGCTCAAAATATGAGCTTGTGAAGATGGTAATGAATAGTAACCATGGGGTTTCTCTCTTCTTCTCTTTTTAGCATGTATGAGTGTGTTTGTTTGTGTGTTATGCTGAGATGGGTTCACTTATGAACCCTTTTATATGTTGGGCTTGGGCCCAACTTGGGCCCGATCCAACCCGTTAGCGTTTTTAGCCCGTTTGACCCAACTTCGGGCCAAACCTTTAAAATTAACGCCCGGTTTTCCATTTCTAATATTTTTCTAAGGTTTTTGACTGTTTTCACTTTTTCTCGTGCGGTACTGGGCAGACTTGAACCGGGTCAACTGTCGGTTTGTGATTTTTTCACGGTTTTTCGCAGAAGGCACATTTTCTGACTCAGAAAAATCCACTGACTTTTCGAAATCTAATTTGGGCAATATTAATTACTTAATTAACCGGTTGATTAGTTGCGGTTCTTACAAAAATTATATATAAAATAAAGTCCTAATTAATTTTAAACTCAAATTATCATAAAATTTGATTTAATTACTAAGAATAAAATAATTTTTTGAAAATAAAATCCTAAACAATAATAATAAATCATGAATAACTCATTATTTAATTTTTAAAACCTCGTAGTGTTACAATATATTTTATTTTAGGTTTTTCTAACTATGAAATTATTTTTTTACTCTCCCTTACATTTAGGCTAGCTCTGCCTCTGGAGGAAATAATAATGATACTATAAAAATCAAAGTCCATTCAAGGAACAAATAAATTGGGATTTGAAAAGTTAGGAAGTATGAACACGAAGTCTCTAATGCCTTTGGGAGGTGAGATTTGAGTAGAGGATGTTTTTGTAAATATTTTGATGATAAAAGCAATCAATTTGACTACTACCTATTAAGTATTAATGCTGTTGCTTCCGATGTCAATATTTCGGGTCAAAGCCGAATGTTGATGGGTACTTAATACGTTAAGTTTCCTAGAACTAAAGAAGGTATGCGTAAGTTAAAATTTTTTAAGAAATTATATAGAGAATCAAAGCTTTATTATAAAAAAAATACATTTTTATCTTAATAAGAAAACATATCATCCTAGAATGAATTCTCTCAATTTTTTGTTTTAATTGAAAAAGTAAAGTGTGAACTCTAACTTTTCAATGCTTTCTCTCTCATGTTTGCTCTTAGTCCCTGTTCGTACCAAGAGTGGAGAACCCGAATTGAATTATTGAAGAGATCGGAGATCCTAACTTCAGCAAAGAGGAAGTCAGACCGGGAGGACAACCTGCAAGACACTCTGATACTTAAGTTAGCAATGTATTGTGATTAGGTGTTATATTCCGAGTTTACCTGCCGATTTTCTTCTCATTTTATCCTTCTATTCTGGGATTACCATTTTTCGGGCATTTACTGCCTTTGGAGTATGCTCTTAATGCCATGATTTAGCAGTTTCATAACTTTATGACATGGTTGTTACGTAGCATCCGCTGTCATCTTGTAACGTCAGATTCTTAGTTAATTATCATTATGTTACATCATTATTTTCCTAGAACAATGCCCCTAACTCGGGCCTTTTGGCTTTATTGTTTGGTCAAAAGCACCCAAGTTTTTGAGGTCTACTTTAAGGAGTTTTCTTTTATTGAAGTTGTCGATTAAGGGATTTCCCTTTAATTGAAGTTGTAAATGAAGGAGTTCCCTTCAACTGAAGTCGTAAGGAAACTGAATAGTTTTCTTCAGCCTTTTTTACACGGTTATAATTCCCTTTGGTTTACAAACCAGCAAGTAATTTATGGTTTCTCTCTCCATCAATCAATGCTATATTACCTTCCAGTTAAATAATCTTTACTTAACTTTTGCTTTCCAAAAATACTCTTTCTTCTCTCTCCAAGGGATCCTCTTTCTTTCACCATTTCTTCTTCCTCCTTCTTCCATTTTCCATTTCAGAAGTAAAGTATTAGCTTTCTGCAAGTGTTTTCAGGACCATGCATTTCCAATTTTTGATAAGCACATTCTAGTAAGGGTTCTTCTTCCTTTTCCCTTCTTCTTCTTCTTCAATCATTTCCTTTTTACTATTTTGTGCACTTATTTTATGCTCCTGGTCCTTTTCCATGCATCTTTTGTGATGTTTCTGGTCATTTGTCCATGCATCTTTTGCTATATTTCTAGTCATTTTCCATGCATTTTGTACTATATCTCTATATCTGTTACCGTAGGTTAACATAGCAGGGAAACAAATGTTTTAAGTTTCCTATTTTGATAGCGATGGTTTTATATTTGTCCCCCATTTCAATATTTTTATGAGTTTTCTAGAATTGTGGTGAGGTTTTTGAATTTTCTAAGTAGATTTTAGAGTTTTCCAATCCTTCGTAAGATAGTGGTGGTGCCCCCTTAGGTTTTTTCTGAGACGCTGAGGAGAAAGGTTATTACGAATCATGAACGAGGTGGTGCTGCTAACCATTTGAGACCCCGACCTACTCCCGTTCCTCCAATGAACAGTGAACTCGAAGTAGATATCTATTCCTGGTTATCTGAGGAGGTCAAGGCCACTCCTTCTACCATCGCACAAGAGGAACTTGATAACTTGCGAGAAGCTAGGGTTATTTTTAGTTCTGATCTGAGCAATATGTATGTTTTTTCTATTCCTAGATCTGGGAATTGGTTGTGCCATATTAACGAGCATGCCGGTACTGCCCCCGATTGGTTATGGATGTATGAGACTTTATTCTCCTGAGTTGGGATTTGACTTTCTTTTTTTGATTTCCAAGTGACCGTTCTATCTCACACTAGATGCACTTGATAAACCCCATTTTAGGGTTTATCTTGTGTTGAATTTAGAGGATTTTGTCAACTTTTCTCCCATTTATTCACTAAGATAGCATGCTTTTGTAAATTCTCCTTTAATTGTGCTTAAGAGTGAAAACATGCTTTTTAGGTCTTAAAATAACTAAATTTAATTCACCTTGATTCCATTAGATGCTTTGATGTGTTTGCTAAGTGATTTCAGATTTAGGAGGCAAGGATTGGATTGAGGAAATGAAGAAAAAGCATGTAGAAATGGAGAACTCATGAAGAAATGAAGGAATCGCAAAGTTGTCAAGCCCGACCTCTACACACTTAATCGACCATACCTTGAGCTACAGAGGTTCAAATGATGCGGTTCTAATTGCGTTGGAAATCTAACATTCGGGGCTTCGAAATGATATAAGATTTGCCATAGTTGTATCACGTATAGGGATGCGTACACGCACTGTACGCATACACGCCGATGTTGCACGTGATTCACTAAATGCAAACTCGTGGCCAGTGATTTTAGGAGCATTTTGGGCCCAATCCAACTCATTTATAATGCTATTTAACCCAAGGATTGAAGAGGGATGAGACATCTAGTTAGTTAGTGAGTTTTATTTTAGTTTTATCATGCTTTAGTTAGTTTCTAGAGAGAGAAGCTCCCTCTTCTTTCTAGAATTAGGAGTAGGTTAGATCTAGATTAGGAATTCTTAGATCTAGGTTAATTTCATACTTTGATTTACTTTTTCTTTTGTAATTCTTCTTCTTCTACATCTCTTCTCTCTAGTTTAGCATTTAGTTCTTGTAATTCTCTACTTTTATGTTGATGCACTTTTGTTCTTTCCTTTTCTCTTTTAATGTAATTTATGTTTTCATGTTCCTTTATTGTTCATTTGATTTGTTGTTGTTAATTCTTTGCAATTGAGTAGTGTAGATTTACTTTCCTTGCAATTTTACTATGCTTTCCTTTTATGCCTTCCAAGTGTTTGATGAAATTCTTTGAAGGATGTTAGAGTAGAATTTTATGCTCTTGGCTTGGAAAGGTAACTTAGGAACTCTTGAGTTACTAATGTCCAAGTGATTGATGATTGGGAGCCATTAACTCTAGGTCTCACTAATTGAATTGGTGGAGAGCTAGGACTTATGGACTTGGATTGATATAGCTCACTTGACTTTCCTTTACTACTAGTTAGAGGATGACTTAGTGGGATTGATCCTTGCCAATTCTCATGTTGTGGTTAGTGATAGGGATAGAGATCCTTGACCACCAAACCTTGCCAAGATCTTGTTAGTTGTTAGTTTATTTTTATTGCCATTTACACTTCATGTCTCTTACCCCAAAAACCGCAAAATATACCTCATAACCAATAACAAGACACCTTATTGCAATTCCTAGGGAGAACGACCCGAGGTTCCAATACTTCGGTTTATAAATTTAAGGGTTTGTACTTGTGACAAACAAAATTTTTGTATGAAAGGATTATTGATTGGTTTAGAAACTATACTTTACAACGAGACTTCATTAGTGAAATTCTAAATCGTCAATTTTCCATTCATCAAAATGGCGCCGTTGCCGGGGAATTACAATGGTGTTATGTTATTGGTTATTGTATATATGTGAATATTGTGAATAGCTTGATTTTTGGACTGTTTGTTAGTTTTTGCTAGTTTTAAGATTTTGTTTCATTCTTCCTTATTAGCTTTTGTTTCTTATTTTCTCTTTTCATTATGAATTCTCACTTTGGCTATGAGTTTGGTTCCAACTATGTTGTAGGAAATGAGAGCTTCAATGAAGATGTGTATCAAGGATGGGACAATCAAAGGTGGGAGGAGCCATATGCATATGATCAATCTTCATGGCAACAACCTCCACCAATACACTATGAACAAGAGTCATTCTATGATGCATATCAATCCAATGGCTATGGTGAATCTCCTTGTGATTTTCAAGAACCACCACCATATGCCTATGAACCATACCATCAACATAACCCTCAACCATACTCACAAGCCACTTTTCACCAATCACCTTCATATGACCCTAATCCATATCCACCATTCCAACAACCATATGAGCCATATGAGCCACCACCCTTCCAACATCAATCTTTTCAAGAACCACCCCCTCCATATTATTATCAAGATGAACCACCTCCAATGTATGAAAATTTTCAACCACAAGATGAATACTACTTTCCATCACAACCTCCCATGGAAGAATGCTCATGTCCATCGATCCAAGAGCCATATGATCCTAATCATATTATCCAAGAGGAACAAGAGTCAAGAGATCGTCTCAAGGAAACATTGAATTAACTTCAAGCAACCATGGAGCGTGTTGTGCAACAAGTGGAAAGAGCAGAAAGTATTGAACCACCACAACTCTACCAAGAGGAACTACCTTCCTACTACGAGTCCTTCCTTCAAAATGATGAACCCTTCCATCCACCCCAACCTCCAATGGATGACATCCTTGATGTTCTTGTTCAAGGACAAGAGGAGATGAAAAGGGATGTGGAACAATTCACGGCCGCCTTGGACGAGGTGGTAAACCGGTTAGCATCCCAATGCTTGAACACTCAAGGAACTCCCATGGCAACATGTGGAGAATTAAATGAAGAGCATAACATGAAGGAGAGATTGGTAGAGAATGAGGGATGTTGCTTTGTATTGGAACAATTGGAGGAAGCTTTAATTGTTGAAGACAAGGAAGAAGTGGTTGAAGACTTAGGAGATGCAGAACCACCTTGGGAATCTAGAATTGGAGAAAACCCCTCCAAGATGATTGAATTTGATGCTAAGGAGGAATGTGCACAACCTCCAAGGCATATCTCTTATTAAGACTTGGATAGGATAGAGCAAGAATTGAGTTCCCTTGGAATTGAAGATCAAGCATCAAGTCTTAGTGGTGAAGAATCCTTTGAGCATGAAGAACCTTCTCCCGTTGGATTTGAAAACGTTGTGGAGGTAAATCTCTCTCATCCTCCCATTTATGATTTGAGTAAGGGAAAAGGCTTAGATAGAATTGTTGAACAAAGGATTGCATTTGAGAAAACTTGTGAAGAGGTGGAAGTCCTTAGAAAGAGAAGGATGGGAGTTGGATACACTTTGTCAAAACCCTTGGAATCGTCTTTGCCTAGGTTGCCATCTACTCCTTCATTTGAGTGGGTGAAATTTATTTCTATTAGCTTTATTATCCCACTTGAATATGGTTTGCTTGAAACGGATGGCCAACTTAGGAAACTTTGTGGGATGAAGCGTAAGCGAAAAAGGTTTTGTGGTTGGCATTGCAAATCAAGGCTCATTAGGGTTGAGACATCAAACATGAAATATAAAGATTGGAGTAGTGCTCAAATAGATGGTCTAGAAGGATTGTTGGTCACTTTATTGAGAATTCACCTTACTTGCCACCCGGATGGAATAATGATGATCAACTTGAAGATGGGTGTGGCAACAAGATATGGGATCCGAGAATACATGAGGATCAATTTTGGGAGCCCATAATCTATGAAGAACTCCATCAAAGCTTGGGAAAATTGAACTTGAAGAATGGAGCTTATTGGAAATGCAAGCATTGGTGGGTGTTCAAGGATGGTTTCAAGCACAAGCCACCTTGAGAGGAGCTCCCCATAAGTCCAACTTAAGGACAATAAACAAAAGTGCTAGGTGGGAGACACTCCACTATGGTAAACTCTTTTCATTTTTCTCTTTTGTAAATATTGGTAGAATAGGTTTGATTTCATGTTTTGTTTTGTTTGTTGAGTTTATTTGGTAGTATAATATGTTAAATAAGGTTTTAGAGTGTTTTGGTAGCTGTTTGGAGGTTTGGAAGGCTTGGTTTGGTGCAAGAACTTGAAAAAAAATTATGAAAAACAGAGCACCAATCCACGCGTGCGCGCACTTGGCGCGTACGCGTGACCCAAGCATTTTCGACCATCCATGCGCACGTGTACATGGCGCGTACGCGTGGATGCAAAAATTCCATCCCCAGTCAAAAACCCGAGAGTTAGGCCTCCATTGTTGATGAGCGGATAATTTATACGCTTTTTGGCATTGTTTTTAGTATATTTTTAGTATATTTTAGTTAGTTTTTATTATATTTTTATTAGTTTTTAAATAAAAATCACATTTCTGGACTTTACTATGAGTTTGTGTGTTTTTCTATGATTTCATGTATTTTCTGGCTGAAATTGAGGGACCTGAGCAAAAATCTTATTCAGAGGCTGAAAAAGGACTGAAGATGCTGTTGGATTATGACCTCTCTGCATTCGAAGTGAATTTTCTAGAGCTACTGAAGCTCAATTAGCGCGCTCTTAATTGCGTTGAAAAGTAGACATCCTGGGCTTTCCAGTAATATATAATAGTTTATACTTTGCCCGAGATTTGATGGCCCAAACTGGCGTTCCAAGTCAGCATAGAAATTCTAGCGACAAAATGCCAGAACTGGCATAAAAGCTGGAGTTAAATGCCCAAACTGGCACAAAAGCTGGCGTTTAACTCCAAGAAAAGTCTCTACATATGAAAGCTTCAATGCTCAGTCCAAGCACACACCAAGTGGGCCCCGGAAGTAGATTTCTACACTAACTATTCTAGCTTACTCATTTGTTGTAACCTTAGGTCACTAGTTTATTATAAAAACTACTTTTAGTGATTCATTTTGTACCTCATGACACTCTACACATTTTATATTGTATCTTCTATGGCATGAGTCTCTAAACCCCATGGTTGGGGGTGAGGAGCTCTGCTGTGTTTTGCTGAATTAATGCAATTACTACTGTTTTCCATTCAATCACGCTTGTTTCTATTCTAAGATATTCACTCGCACTTCAACTTGATGAATGTGATGATCCGTGACACTCATCACCATTCTCAACCTATGAACGCGTGCCTGACAACCACCTCCGTTCTACCTTAGGCTGAGTGCTTATCTCTTAGCCTCCTGATTCAGATCAAAGTCTTCGTGGTATAAGCTAGAATTATTGGCAGCCATTCTTGAGATCCGGAAAGTCTAAACCTTGTCTGTGGTATTCCGAGTAGGATCTGGGAAGGGATGACTGTGACGAGCTTCAAACTCGCAAGTGCTGGGTGTAGTGACAGACGCAAAAGGATCAATGGATCCTATTCCAGCATGAGTGAGAACTGACAGATGATTATCCGTGCGGTGACAGCGCATTTGGACCATTTTCACTGAGAGGACGGATGGTAGCCATTGACAACGGTGATCCACAACATACAGCTTGCCATGGAAGGAGCCTTGCGTGCATGAAGAAGAAGACAGTAGGAAATCAGAGATTCAGATGACAGAGCATCTCCAAAACCTCAACCTGTTCTCCATTACTACATAACAAGTATTTATTTCATGTTCTTTTACTTTTTAAAATTAAATCTGAGAATTATTGATATCCTGACTAAGAGTTACAAGATAACCATAGCTTGCTTCAAGCCAACAATCTCCGTGGGATCGACCCGTACTCACGTAAGGTATTACTTGGACGACCCAGTGCACTTGCTGGTTAGTTGTGCGGAGTTGCAAAAGTGTGATTGTAATTTCGTGCACCAAGTTTTTGGCACCGTTGCCGGGGATTGTTCGAGTTTGGACAACTGACGGTTTATCTTGTTGCTTAGATTATGAATAATTTATTTTTGTTGGTTTGGAGTCACTAAATTTGAGTATTTTATTTGAGTTAGTTTCATATTTTAAGTTTGGTGTCAATTGCATGCTTTTATTTTCTTTTCATTTTTCAAATTTGCATGTTCTTAGTTCTTTCTTGATCTTTAAAAAATTCTAAGTTTGGTGTCTTCTTTGTGTTTTCCTTTAAATTTTCAAAAATTTGTGTTTGATTTTCTAAAAATTTTAAGTTTGGTGTCCCTTGTGCTTATTTACTTAAAAATTTTTCAAAAATTTGTTCTTGGTGTTCATCTTGATCTTCAAAGTGTTCTTGGTGTTCATCTTGACACTCAAAGTTTTCTTGTTTGTTCTCTTTGTTTTGATCTAAAATTTCTAAGTTTAGTGTCATTTTGTTATTTTTCTCTTTCCTCATTAAAATTCAAAAATTAAAAAAAAATATCTTTTCCTTATTTTACTCATAAATTTCGAAAGTTTGCATTAAATTAGTCAAAGATTTTCAAAATCATATCATTTTTTTAGTCAAGTCAAAATCCTAATTTCAAAAATTGATCTTTTCAAATCTTTTTCAAAAATCAAATCTTTTTAATTTCTTCAATCATATCTTTTCAATCATATCTTTTTTTTAATTGCAATCATATCTTCTCAATCATATCTTTTTCAAAATAATTTTTAATCATATCTTTTTTATTGCTAATTTCAAAATCTTTTCAAAAAAAATAAAAAATATAATTTAATTGCAATTCATATCAATTCCCTTTTCTCCATCATGGACATAAGTGGGAACGAACAGTCCAAAAGGACTCTGGGGTCATATGCTAACCCCATTACAGCTGCATATGGGAGTAGCATCTGTATACCTCCCATCAAAGCAAGCAGTTTTGAGCTAAATCCTCAGCTCATTATCATGGTGCAGCAAAATTGCCAGTATTCCGGTCTTCCACAGGAAGAACCTACTGAGTTTCTGGCACAGTTCTTACAAATTGCTGACACAGTACGTGATAAAGAAGTAGATCAGGATGTCTACAGATTATTACTGTTTCCATTTGCTGTAAAAGATCAAGCTAAGAGGTGGTTAAATAACTAACCCACAGCAAGCATAAAAACATGGAGACAGTTATCCGACAAATTTCTGAATCAATTTTACCCTCCAAAAAGGATGACACAACTGAGGCTGGACATCCAAGGCTTTAAACAAGAGGATCATGAATCCCTTTATGATGCCTGGGAGAGGTACAGAGGGATACTAAGGAAATGCCCCTCTGAAATGTTTTTAGAGTGGGTACAGTTAGACATCTTCTACTATGGGCTTACAGAAAGAGCTCAAATGTCTCTAGATTACTCAGCTGGTGGATCTATACACATGAGAAAGACGATTGAAGAAGCTCAATAACTCATAGATACGGTTGCTAGAAATCAATATCTGTACTCAAACAGTGAGTCCTCTATAAAAGAAGAGGCTAGGACAGTAACTACTGATCCTAATCCTCAAGAAAAGATTGTTGAACTTAATCAGCAATTACTCCTTATGACAAAATAATTAGCAGAATTTAAAGAGATGCTCCAAGACACTAAAAATGCTAACAAGAATATGGAAGCACAATTGAATCAGACAAGACAGCAGCTATCTAAACAGATAACAGAAGAATGCCAAGCTGTCCAACTAAGGAGCGGGAAGACATTGAATAATTCAGCTCAAAGTAGCAAAAAGCAAAGAAAGGAACAACTGACAGAGGATGACCAAACCACTGCCCAAAATCCCTCTGAGGACAGCAAGAGCCCAGAGAGGAGTAATTCTGCCATTCAAACGCCAGAAAAGGGTGAAAGATTGGCATCAAACGCCCAGTGGATGCCCACTTCTGGCGTTCAAACGCCAGAAAAGGGAGAAAAATTGGCGTTGAATGCCCATTCCTTGCCCACTTCTGGCGTTCAAACCCATCCAGCACCCAATCCTGGCATTCAAATACCAATGAGGGATCAGACACCTGCAAGTGCTAATAGTAACCCCTCTAAGAAAGCTTCTCCAACCACCTCTGTAGGGAATAAACCTGCAGCAACTAAGGTTGAAGAATATAAATCCAAGATGTCTTATCCTCAAAAACTCTGCCAAGCGAAACAGGATAAATAATTTGCCCGCTTTGCAGACTATCTCAGGACCCTTGAGATAAAGATCCCGTTTGTAGAGGCACTTGAGCAAATACCCTCTTATGCTAAGTTCATGAAAGAGATCTTAAGTCATAAGAAGGATTGGAGAGAAACTGAAAAGGTGTTTCTCTCTGAAGAATACAGTGCAGTCATTCTGAAAAGCTTAACAGAGAAGCTTAAAGATCCGGGAAGCTTTATGATACCATGCACATTAGAGGGTGCTTGCACCAAGACAGCTCTATGTGACCTTGGAGCAAGTATCAACCTAATACCTGCATCCACTATCAGAAAGCTTGGCTTGACTGAAGAATTCAAACCAACCCGGATATGTCTTCAACTTGCTGATGGCTCCATTAAATATCCATCAGGCATAATTGAGGACATGATCGTCAAGGTTGGGCCATTTGCCTTTCCCACTGACTTTGTAGTGCTGGAAATAGAGGAGCACAAGAGTGCAACTCTCATTTTAGGAAGACCTTTCCTAGCAACTGGACGAACTCTTATTGATGTACAAAAAGGAGAAGTGACCCTGAGAGTCAATGAGGAAGAGTTCAAGTTAAATGCTGTCAAAGCTATGCAGCATCCAGACACATCAAACGACTACATGAGCGATGATATTATTGACTCTTTGGTGGAAGAGATCAATATGACTGAAAGTCTTGAATCAAAGCTAGATGACATCTTTAAAGATGTTCATTCTGATCTGGAGGAATCAGAGGAAATAAAAGAACCTCTGAAAATTCCTCAGGAAGAGGAAAAACCTCCTAAGTCCGAGCTCAAACCATTACCAGCATCCCTGAAATATGCGTTTCTGGGGAAGGGTGACACTTTTCCGGTGATCATAAGCTCTGCTTTAAATCCACAGGAACAGAAAGCACTAATTCAAGTGCTAAGGACACACAAGACAGCTCTTGGGTGGTCCATAAGTGATCTTAAGGGCATTAGCCCAGCAAGATGCATGCACAAGATCCTATTGGAGGATGATGCTAAGCCAGTGGTTCAACCACAGAGGCGGCTAAATCCAGCCATGAAGGAGGTGGTGCAGGGCTGGGATTATTTATCCTATTTCTGATAGCCCCTGGGTAAGCCCTGTCCAAGTTGTACCCAAAAAGGGAGGCATGACAGTGGTCCACAATGAAAAGAATGAACTGGTTCCTACAAGAACAATTACAGGGTGGCGTATGTGTATTGACTACAGAAGGCTCAATACATCCACCAGAAAGGATCATTTTCCTTTACCATTCATAGACCAGATACTAGAGAGACTAGCAAGTCATGACTATTACTGCTTTTTGGATGGCTATTCAGGTTACAACCAAATTACAGTAGATCCTCAAGACCAAGAGAAAACAGCATTCACATGTTCATATGGAGTATTTGCCTACAGAAGGATGCCTTTTGGTCTGTGCAATGCACCTGCAACCTTTCAGAGGTGCATGCTCTCTATCTTCTCTGATATGGTAGAGAAATTTTTGGAAGTCTTTATGGATGACTTTTCAGTATTTGGTGACTCCTTCAGCTCCTGTCTTGAATATTTAGCACTTGTTCTGAAAAGATGCCAAGAGACCAACCTAGTTTTAAACTGGGAAAAATGTCACTTTATGGTGACTGAAGGAATTGTCCTTGGGCATAAAATTTCAAACAAGGGAATAGAGGTGGATCAAGCTAAGATAGAGGTAATTAAAAAATTACCACCACCTGCCAATGTAAAGGCAATCAGAAGCTTTCTGGGACATGCAGGATTCTACAGGAGGTTTATAAAGGATTTTTCAAAAATCGCAAAACCTCTGAGTAATCTGCAAGCTGCTGATACACCATTTGTCTTTGACACAAAGTGTCTGTAGGCGTTTGAAGCCCTGAAAGCTAAGCTGGTCACAGCACCAGTCATCTTTGCACCAGACTGGACATTACCATTCAAATTAATGTGTGATGCGAGTGATCATGCCATTGGTACAGTGTTGGGACAGAGGCATAACAAGCTTCTGCACGTCATTTACTATGCTAGCCGTGTTTTAAATGATGCACAGAAGAATTACACAACCACAGAAAAAGAGTTGCTTGCAGTGGTTATGCCATTGACAAGTTTCGATCCTATTTAGTAGGTTCAAAGGTGATTGTGTATACTAACCATACTGCTCTTAAATATCTATTCACAAAGCAGGATTCAAAACCTAGGCTCATAAGATGGGTGTTGCATCTGCGAGAGTTTGATATAGAAATAAGAGACAGAAAAGGGACAGAGAACCAGGTAGCTGATCACCTGTCCCGAATAGAACCAGTAGCAGGGGCGTCCCTCCCTCCTACTGAGATCTCTGAGACCTTTCCGGATGAGAAACTCTTCGCCATTCAGGAAGCACCATGGTTTGCAAACATTGCAAATTATAAAGCTGTGAGGTTCATACCCAAGGAGTACAGCAGGGTGCAAACGAAAAAACTAATTTCTGATGCAAAATACTACTTATGGGATGAACCATATCTCTTTAAGAGATGTTGATGAGCGGATATTTTATACGCTTTTTGGGGTTAATTTCATATAGTTTTGAGCATGTTTTAGTTAGTTTTTAGTCTATTTTCATTAGTTTTTAGGAAAAATTTATATTTCTGGACTTTACTATGAGTTGTGTATTTTTCTGTAATTTCAGGTATTTTTCTGGCTAAAATTGAAGGAGCTAAGCAAAAATCTGATTCAGGCTGAAAAAGGACTGCTGATGCTGTTGGATTCTGACCTCCCTGCACTCAAAGTAGATTTTCTGGAGCTACAGAACTTGAAATGGCATGCTTCCAATTGCGTTGGAAAGTCGACATCCAGGGCTTTCCATCAATATATAATAGTCCATACTTTGCACAAGGATAGATGACATAAACTGTCGTTCAACGCTAGTTCTCTGCCCAATTCTGGCGTCCAGCGCCAGAAAAGGATCAAAAGCTGGAGTTGAACGCCCAAACTGGCACAAAAACTGGCGTTCAACTCCACAAATGGCCTCTGCACGTGGATTGCTTAATTCTCAGCCCCAGCACACACCAAGTGGGCCCCAGAAGTGGATCTCTGCATCATCCATCATAGTTTACTCATTTGTTGTAAACCTAGGCTACTAGTTTAGTATTTAAACAACTTTTAGAGACTTATTTTGTATCTCATGACATTTTAGATCTGAACTTTGTACTCTTTGACGGCATGAGTCTCTAAACTCCATTGTTGGGGGTGAGGAGCTCTGCTGTGTCTCGATGAATTAATGCAAGTATTTCTGTTTTCCATTCAAACACGCTTGTTCCTATCTAAGATGTTCATTCGCGCTTAATTGTGATGAAGGTGATGATCCGTGACATTCATCACCTTCCTCAAACCATGAACGTGTGCCTGACAACCACCTCCATTCTATATCCGATTGAATGAGTATCTCTTAGATTCCTTAATCAGAATCTCCGTGGTATAAGCTAGAACTGATGGCGGCATTCATGAGAATCCGGAAAGTCTAAACCTTGTCTGTGGTATTCCGAGTAGGATTCAATGATCGAATGACTGTGACGAGCTTCAAACTCGCGAGTGCTGGGCGTTATTGACAGGCACAAAAGGATGAAGAATCCTATTCCAGTATGATCGAGAACCGACAGATGATTAGCCGTGCTGTGACAGAGCATGTGAGCATATTCTTCACTGAGAGGATGGGATGTAGCCATTGACGATGGTGATCCCCTACATACAGCTTGCCATAGGAGGACGTGTGTGCGTGAATTAGAGGACAGAGGAAAGCAGAGATTTAGAAGACAAAGCATCTCCAAAACTCCAACATATTCTCCATTACTGCATAACAAGTAACCTTTAATTTATGCTCTCTTGGTTATTCACAATTCAACTGATAAACACATTTGACTTCCTGACTAAGATTTACAAGATATCCATAGATTTCTTCAAACCAACAATCTCCGTGGGATTCGACCCTTACTCACGTAAGGTATTACTTGGACGACCCAGTGCACTTGCTGGTTAGTGGTACGAGTTGTGAAAAGTGTGATTCACAATTCGTGCACCAAGTTTTTGGCACTGTTGCCGGGGAAAGAAAGAGCGATGAATTTTACATAATCAAAGTGTAATCACAATTTCTGCGCACCAAGTTTTTGGCGCCGTTGCCGGGGATTGTTCGAGTTTGGACAACTAACGGTTTATTTTGTTGCTTAGATTAGGAAAAATTTCTCTTTTTTGTTTAGAGTCTCTTTTTATTGTTGTGTTAGAATCTCAGAATCCTTATTTTCTTTTTAAAAAAATATTTTTCAAAAAACAAAAAATAATAATTTTTCTATTAAATCCTGTGTCAAACTTTAAGTTTGGTGTTTTCTTGTTGATTTTTCTGAGCTTTTCGAAAATTTATTTTGGTTTTCTAAAAATTTTAAGTTTGGTGTTCTTCCTTAGTGTTCTTAAGTTTTCCTTGTGTCTTGATCTTAAAATTTTTAAGTTTGGTGTTCCTTGGTGTTTTTCCCCCCAAAATTTTCGAAAATAAGGAATCTCAGATCTAAAAATTTTAAATCCTGTGTTATCTTGTTGTTTTTCTCTCTCCTTTAAAAATTCAGATTTTTATTTCAAAATTTAAAACCTTTTTCAAAAATCATCATATCTTTTTCAAAATCTCCTAACCACTCTCTTTCTCCTCACTTTTTCGAAAATCTTTTACTCATTTTTTATTTTGTTTTGATTTATTTTCTTTTCAAAATAAATTAATAAATAAAATAAATAAAAAAATATTTTTTCTATTTTACATCATCTCCCTTTCTCCATCATGGACCTAAGCAGAAATGAATAGTCCAGGAGGACTCTGGGGTCATATTCTAACCCCTCTACTGCTTCATATGGGAGTAGTATCTGCATACCCTCCATTGGAGTCAGTAGCTTTGAGTTGAATCCTTAGCTCATTATCATGGTGCAGCAAAGCTGCCAGTATTCCGGTCTTCCACAGGAAGAACCTACAGAGTTTCTGGCACAATTTTTACAAATTGCTGACACAGTACATGATAAGAAAATAGATCAGGATGTCTACAGACTATTACTGTTTCCATTTGCTGTAAAAGATCAAGCTAAGAGGTGGTTAAATAACCAACCTAAAGCCAGCATAAGGACATGGAAACAGCTGACAAAAAAATTCCTGAATCAGTATTTTCCTCCAAAAAGGATGACACAGCTAAGGCTGGACATCCAAGGCTTTAAGCAAGGAGATAATGAATCTCTTTATGATGCCTGGGAGAGATACAGAGAGATGCTACGAAAATGCCCCTTTGAAATGTTTTCAGAGTGGGTTCAGTTAGACATCTTCTGCTATGGGCTTGTAGAAGGAGCGCAGATGTCTCAAGATTACTCAGCTGGTGGATCTATCCACATGAAAAAGACAATTGAAGAGGCTCAAGAGCTCATTGATACAGTTGCCAGGAATCAGCATCTGTACCTAAGCAGCAACCCTTCCATGAATGAAGAGGTTAAAACAGTAACTGCTGAACTCAGTCCTGTAAAACAAGCTGCTGAATTCAATCAGCAATTGGACTTTCTAACAAAGCAGCTAGCCGAATTTAAAGATAGGTTACAAGAGACAAGGATGGCTAATATACATATGGACGAACAATTTAAGCAAACAAAGCAGCAACTGTCAAGGCAAATAGCAGAAGAATGCCAAGCAGTTCAACTAAGAAGTGGGAAAACATTAAATACCCCACCTCAAGGCAGCAAAAAGCTAAGAAATGAGCAAACCACCCAAAATTCACCTGAGGACAGTAAGAGCCCAGGGAAAAATAATTCTGGCGCTAAAACACCAGAAAATTGGTGGAAGGCTGGCGCTGAACGCCCAGACCATGGCCAAAACTGGCGTTCAACACCAGAAACAAAGCAGGACTGGCGTTCAACGCCAAAAATGGGCAAGGATCTGGCGTTGAACGCCCAAAATGGGCACAATTCCGGCGCTGAACGCCCAAAATGGGCACAATTCTGGCGTTCAAACGCCAGGAACAGACAAGGAGTTGGCTTCTCACGTCACTCCAGCTTCTAACTCTGGCACTCAATTGCCGGTGAGGGATCAGACACACACAAATGCTGATAACAACCCCTCTAAAAAGGCTTCTTCAACCACTTCTGTAGGCAATAAACCTGCAGCAACTAAGGTTGAAGAATATAAAGCCAAGATACCTTATCCTCAAAAATTCCGGAAAGAGGAGCAGGATAAGCAATTTGCTCGCTTTGCAGATTATCTCAGGACTCTTGAAATAAAGATTCCATTTGCAGAAGCACTTGAGCAAATACCTTCTTATGCCAAGTTCATGAAAGAGATCTTGAGTCATAAGAAGGATTGGAGAGAAACAAAAAGAGTTCTCCTCACTGAAGAATGCAGTGCAGTCATTCTGAAGAGCTTTCCTGAAAAGCTTAAAGACCCTGGGAGCTTTCTGATACCATGCATATTAGAAGGTAATTGCACCAAGACAGCTTTATGCGATCTTGGGGCAAGCATCAACCTAATACCTGCATCCACTATCAGGAAGCTTGGCTTAACTGAAGAAGTTAAACCAACCCGGATATGTCTCCAACTTGCTGATGGTTCCACTAAATACCCATCAGGCGTGATTGAAGACATGATTGTCAGAGTTGGGCCATTCGCCTTTCCCACTGACTTTGTTGTGCTGGAAATGGAGGAGCACAAGAGTGCTACTCTCATTCTAGGAAGACCCTTCCTAGCAACTGGAAGATCCCTCATTGACGTCCAACAGGGGGAAATAACCCTGAGAGTCAATGATGATGAATTCAAGTTGAACGCTGTCAAAGCCATGCAGCATCCAGACACATCAAAAGACTGCATGAAAGTTGATCCTATTGATTCTTTGGTAGAAGAGATCAACATGGCTGAGAGTCTTGAATCAGAGTTGGAAAACATCTTTAAAGATGTTCAGCCTGATTTAGAGAATTCAGAGGACATGAAAGAGCCTCTGAAATTTCTTCTGGAAGAGGAAAAACCTCCTAAACCCGAGCTCAAGCCATTACCACCATCCTTGAAATATGCGTTTCTGGGAGAAGGTGACACTTTTCCAGTGATCATAAGCTCTGCTTTAAATTCACAGGAAGAGGAGGCACTTATTCAAGTGCTAAGGACACACAAGATAGCTCTTGGGTGGTCCATAGGTGACCTTAAGGGCATAAGCCCAGCTAGATGCATGCACAAAATCTGATTGGAGGATAATGCCAAACCAGTGGTTCAACCACAGAGGCGGCTAAATCCAGCCATGAAAGAAGTGGTGCAGAAAGAGGTCACCAAATTACTGGAGGCTGGGATTATTTATCCTATTTCTGATAGCCCCTGGGTGAGCCCTGTTCAAGTCGTCCCAAAAAAGGGAGACATGACAGTGATTCATAATGAAAAAAATGAACTGGTTCCTACAAGAACAGTTACAGGGTGGCGCATGTGTATTGACTACAGAAGGCTCAATACAGCCACCAGAAAGGATCATTTTCCTTTATCATTCATAGACCAGATGCTAGAAAGACTAGCAGGTCATGATTATTACTGCTTTTTGGATGGCTACTCAGGCTATAACCAGATTGCAGTAGATCCCCAGGATCAAGAGAAAACAGCATTCACATGTCCATCCGGAGTGTTTGCTTATAGAAGGATGCCATTTGGGCTATGTAATGCGCCTGCAACCTTCCAGAGATGCATGCTCTCTATTTTCTCTGATATGGTGGAAAAATTTCTGGAAGTCTTCATGGATGACTTCTCAGTATACGGAGACTCATTCAGCTCCTGTCTTGATCACCTGAAACTTGTTCTGAAAAGATGCCAAGAGACCAACCTAGTTTTAAATTGGGAAAAGTGTCACTTCATGGTGACTGAAGGAATTGTTCTTGGGCATAAAATCTCAAACAAGGGAATAGAGGTGGATCAAGCAAAAATAGAGGTAATTGAAAAATTACCACCACCTGCCAATGTTAAGGCAATTAGAAGCTTTCTGGAGCATGCAGGATTCTATAGGAGGTTTATAAAAGATTTTTCAAAAATCGCAAAACCTCTAAGCAATCTGCTAGCTGCTGACACGCCATTTGTGTTTGACACAGAGTGCCTGCAGGCGTTTGAAATGCTGAAAGCTAAGCTGGTCACAGCACCAGTCATTTCTGCACCAGACTGGACATTACCATTTGAGCTAATGTGTGATGCCAGTGATCATGCCATTGGTGCAGTATTGGGACAGAGGCATGACAAGCTTCTGCATGTCATTTATTATGCCAGTCACGTTCTAAATTATGCCCAGAAAAATTACACAACCACAGAAAAAGAACTACTTGCAGTGGTTTACGCCATTGACAAGTTCAGATCATACTTAGTAGGATCAAAAGTGATTGTGTATACTGACCATGCTGCTCTTAAATATCTACTCACAAAGCAGGATTCAAAACCCAGGCTCATCAAATGGGTATTGCTTCTGCAAGAGTTTGATATAGAAATAAGAGACAGAAAAGGGACAAAGAACCAAGTGGCTGATCATCTGTCCCGGATAGAGCCAGTGAAAGGGAAGTCCCTCCCCTTCCTTGAGATCTCTGAGACGTTTCCTGATGAGCATTTATTTGCCATTCAGGAAGCACCATGGTTTGCCGATATTGCAAACTATAAAGCTGCAAGGTTCATACCCAAGGAGTACAACAGGATACAAAAGAAGAAATTAATTACTGATGCAAAGTATTACTTGTGGGATGAACCTTATCTCTTTAAGAGATGTGCAGACGGAATAATCCGTAGGTGCGTGCCTAGAGAAGAAGCACAGAGGATCCTGTGGCATTGCCATGGATCTCAATATGGAGGCCATTTCGGAGGTGAGCGAACAGCCACCAAGGTCCTCCAATGTGGCTTCTATTGGCCCACACTCTATAAAGATTCCCGAGAGTTTGTACGTAACTGTGACAGTTTCCAAAGAGCTGGCAATCTGCCTCATGGTTACGCCATGCCTCAACAAGGAATCTTGGAGATTGAGTTGTTTGACGTAAGGGGAATTGACTTCATGGGACCTTTCCCACCATCATACTCAAACACTTATATTCTGGTGGCAGTTGATTATGTATCAAAATGGGTTGAGGCCATTGCCACACCCACCAATGATACTAAGACAGTGCTGAAATTCCTCCAGAAACATATCTTTAGCAGATTTGGTGTCCCTAGAATACTAATCAGTGATGGGTGATGCGCATAAACTAGTTATGCCACGATTTAGAAAATTGCACGATCGGCAAAATTCCTTCCGGCAAGTGCACCGGTTATCGTCAAGTAAAAAAACTCACAATAGAGTGAGGTCGAATCCCACAAGGATTGGTTGAATGAGCAATTCGGATTAGAAGTGTGTCTAGTTGAGCGGAATCAAGACTTAGATGAGAATTGCGGAATGTAAAATTGGCGGGAAACGTAAATGACAAGAAATTGAAATGGCGGAATCTTAAATTGCATGAATTAAAGAGCAGAAGCTAAATTGCTGAAATTAAAAGGGAATGGGAGTGATTGCATGAATTGAGTTGCAGAATGTAAAGAGAAAGTGGAAATCAGAAATGGGGAATTCATTGGGTGTTAGGAGATATTGAGATCTCCGAATCAAAACATTTTTATTCCTTCTTCAACCAATGCATTCATTGAATTTTGCTTGGCAATCTTATATGATTGGATCCCAATCCCTTGGCTCACCAATTCTCTCTAAAAACGAACAAATTCCCAATCCCTTGGTTTAAATGTTCATAAGAAGAGATGATGCTCGATCACTGATTATACCACACAGTTTCATGAACCACAATTTGGTAGGATTACATGTCACAATATCCATCCAAACCCCAATCCAATTCACTGTGAGAAAGCTTCTCTAGTATGAATCCTCCATTCCTTTCCCAAGGTTTCGAAGGATTCCAATTATGGGTAGTTTCTTTCCCAAGACAACTACCCAATGGAATTAGATCGAGAAGCTTTCTAACAAAATTCAAGAGAAAAGATTGAAGAAGAAGATAAAACTATTATTGATTCATTGAATTACAATAGAGCTCCCTAACCCAATGAAAGGGGTTTAGTGAGTCATAGCTCTGAATTCAATTACAAAGGTATGAAAACTAGCAAAATGAAAAAGGTCCTCCTTTCCTAACTTAAATTCTATCCTATTTATACACTTTCTATATTGAGCTTCTGTTGTGTTTCTTGGGCTTTGAGGCCTCTCCCTGCTTTCCTTTTGCTTTGGGTTTATGATCCATAATCTTGATGAGGCTGCTGATCCAAATTCTGTAACATTCATTGAGCCAACTTAGTGATAATCAAGTAATGACACATGACTCAATAAATTGAAATTCCAGACTCATCAATCCTTCAGGCCCAATCCATAAACCATGATATTCAATTGGGTTTCATACCAGAGTAAGTTTAAGTTAATGTTTGTGCTCAAATGCTAACTTAAACTGCAATATTTTTGGCCCAGAAACCTTTTCTAATAGTGGCGTTTAAGTGCAGTTTAAGCTTAAACTGCAGCTTAAACGCCAGACACTTCCAGTGATGCCTTTTGTGGAAGCACGTTTAAGCTTCAGTTTTAGGTTAAACTGAAGCTTAAACGTGGAAATGGAAGAAGGCAGCCCTGGAGGGTCACTTAGTCGAACACGTTTAAGCTTCAGTTTAAGGTTAAACTGAAGCTTAAACGTGGAGATAGGAAAGGCAGCCCTGGAGGTCGAACACCTTTAAGCTCCAGTTTAAGGTTAAACTGGAGCTTAAACGTGGAAGAGGAGAAAGGTAGCCCTGGAGGTGTCGAACACGTTTAAGCTCCAGTTTAAGGTTAAACTGGAGCTTAAACGTGGAAATGGAGAGAGCAACCCTGGAGGAGAAAACTTGGTCGAACACGTTTAAGCTCCAGTTTAAGGTTAAACTGGAGCTTAAACGTGGAAATGGCTCCCTGGTGCATTTCCCATTTCTGGCGTTTAACCTCCAGTTTAAGGTTAAACTGGAGGTTAAACGTGGAAATGCTTCCTGAGTGGAATTCTCATTCTGGCGTTTAACCTCCAGTTTAAGGTTAAACTGGAGGTTAAACTTCAGTTTCAGCATTTCTTAGCCTTCATGATTCTGGCGTTTAAGTTCCAGTTTAAGCTTAAACTGGAACTTAAACTCCACATGTGATATTCAAGCTTCCTTTATTGATTTTTGTTGCTTCCTTGCCTAGCCTCTTCTTCCCTGAAATCATCTAAACAATTGCATCAAAGTCTTGCAAAATTTCATGAGAAATCTTCCATTCATAGCATTCAAGTAATATAACTAAAACATATGGAATTTGCATCAAAATCATACTGTTTGGATGGTTCATTGCTTTGTTATTCATTTAACCATTCTTGGTTACTTTAAGCTCAAGAAAATGCATAAAACAACTAAAACTAACAGAAAATGCTAGTGAAACTAGCCTAAGATGCCTTGGCATCACAACACCAAACTTAATACTTGCTTGTCCCTAAGCAAGTCCTGAGTTATTTGAGAAAAAAGCATGAACAGAAAGCAATCCCATTGGCTATATTAGTAAGCACTTTAAGTTCATCAGAAGGGTTTTATGCAGAAAGTTGCAGCATCACTTTTTCATTCTTATCAGGTAAGATTATCACTTTTTCATTGCATCCATCAAACACTGCTATGGCCTCTTGTTACTCTTATGCCCTTGGCACTTTTCTCTTCTTTGTTTTTCTTTTCTTTTTCTTAGAGCTTCTTTGCTCCTTGTTTGCTTAGTGTCATGTGTTGCACAAGCCTTTGGCATTTTCTTTTTCTTATCAGTGCACTACACATATCCACTCCAGGCATTTTAGTTCACATTTCTTCTTGAGACATTGGTGCCCAGCACCTCTTTGTGTGACTAAATGTTTTGTATTTAGGTTGCTCTTGATAATGGACTTTTGGTTGATAATCCCGGGTTAGTTAACCCAAGTTACCAAGTGTTGAAACACTCCTCAGAACCTATTCATCCAAGCATATCCTTAATACATAAACACCACAGGCATTTGTCTCAGAAGTTCAAACCATTGGTGCCTAGCTTATTTTCTCAATTTTTTTTTTTGCTTTTTGGTTGCCTTTTTTTAGTGGCTTTTTCTTCTTCTTTTTCTTTCTTTTTCATGGCCAAAGACATTTATTCATTAAGATCCATAGACAGTTTTCAATTTCTACACAAAAAATGATAATTCTACACTCTATTTCCAGTGATCTGACTAAACAATCAAGCATGCATACCACCACTTAATTCTACTTGATTTGTCACTAATTGAGCCAAGTTACTTTTGTTCAAACTTTTCTTTTATTTTTGGAAACAGAACAAGCATGGCAAGCATTTGTTTAAGAAGGTGAAGTTATATCCAACATCTAGGCATTCACTTTATTCAAAGCACTAAACAGACAAACATACTAGAAACTTTACATTCCAGACAGATTCAACAATTTCAGTTTATACCAGAACAAGCATGCTTTTGTTTGCCCATTTTAAAGAAATGTCAAGGAACAACACCACCTTGTGAAATTTCTTGTTTTCTCTTTGTTGCCAGGAACAATTTGATTTCTCCTTCTTCTCCTAGTTGTTGCTTCATGTTCTTTCTAAGATCCTTGTTTCCTTTCCTGCAAAGAGTGATGAAGTTGCTTGCTTCTCAAGCACTTGAGTGGTTAGCTCAACTATGTATGGGCAAGTGTCTGAGTCTTAAGTTGGTGTGTGAACACCAAACTTAGTCTCCTACTTACTTCTCTGTTCTTTGAATCCTTGAATTCTCCTTGGAATGAAGTTGCTGCTAAGGATTTTAAGCATTTCTGTGATTGCTTAGAATGGTTGTTCCTTTCATATAATTCAAAGGTTGTTGTGTTCAGTTGAGCTTTATGGTGGAACACCAAACTTAGAGTCACACATTCCCCTTTGAATTATTGATCCACGAATTCATTGTTTGGTGTGAAACACCAAACTTAATTCTTTGCAATGCACAGAAACTACTTCACCTTTTTATTGAAACAAATAAAAGAAACAGCAAGGGAGTATTACCTCAGGTTGGGTTGCCTCCCAACAAGCGCTTCTTTAACGTCACTAGCTTGACGGTTTCCCCTTGTTAGGGTGGATTGTAGTGCTTGATGTCTTCTCCTCTCACTATGAAAACGTCCCCATTTGATTCCTTCATGACTTCTAAATGTTCCATAGAAAGAACTTTCCTGATTGTGAACACTTGAGGGAGCTGGGAAGGAATGGTTTTGAGGCCAGGTGGGATTGGCAGATAATGACTTGATATCACTTTATCTCCCGGAGAGAAACCTTCAGTGGGAATTTTCTTGTTTCTCCACCCTCTTGGCAATTTCTTTACAATTCTTCCCTTTCTCTTGAGGATTTCTTCATTGACCCTTATGTCAGGAGGATCCTTCTAATCTGTTTCTATTGATTCTTGTGGCTTTAACTCTTGCAATTCTTGTTTGCCTTCCAAGGACTGTTTCAGAATTTCAGCTGCTGGATTGCTTTCCTCCAAACACAGATGGCTACTATCATCCTTAGGCTTTTCAGGTTCTGGTTCAGGCTCAGATGCAGGTTTGAAAGCATTGAAAATGAGTTGTTCATCATGTATTCTCAAAATTAGCTCTCCTTGTTCTACATCTATGAGCGCTCTAGCAGTGGCTAGAAATGGCCTTCCCAGAATGATAGGGTGTAGGTGGCTTTCTTCCATGTCCAAAATGACAAAGTCTGTGGGGAAGAAATAATTTCCCACTTTCACCAGCACATTCTCAACTACCCCTTCAGCTTGCTTCTGAGTTTTGTCAGCCAGTTGTATGATTACATCAGTGGATCTCACCTCATTCAGTTGTAGCCTCTTCATAAGAGTCAGAGGCATCACATTTATGCTAGCTCCTAGATCACAGAATCCTCTGTCAATTTTTGTTTCCCCTATGATGCAGGGGATATGAAAACCTCCTGGGTCTGTTTTCTTAGAGACTATGTCCTTCTTGATGAGGGCACTGCATTCTTTGTTCATTATTACAGTTTGTCCTCCCTTCAAAACTCTTTTCTTGCTCAGCAATTCCTTTAAATACTTGATATGTGTAGGCATCTGCTGGAGAATCTCAAGGAAGGGAATATTGATATGGAGAGACTTAAATGTCTCTAAAAACCTTGAATAGGTTTTCCCTTTTTCACCTCCTCCTAACCTCTGAGGAAATGGTGCTTTTGGTTGGTATGTTTCCAGCATGCCTTTTTGCAGTTCCTTGGTTTGCTCAGTTTCACTTTCCTGCTTAGCTTCTTCCACACCTTCCTTCAAGATTTCTAGCTCCTGTTCTGAGGGTCTGATTCCTTCTTCTTCTGAGACTTCCTTCAATATGGTGATGGCCTTGCAGTCTTCCCATCTCACTCCCTTTTGTTCCCCTTTAGGATTCTTTTTCGTGTCACTAGGGAACACTGCAGTGGACTTGGGGGCTTGTTGGGATAGCTCTCCTACTTGAGACTCCATCCTCTTTAGTCTTTCACCATGGTCTCTTAAGGTAGATCTCACCTCATCCCTAAAGCTTTTCAACTCACTTACGTCCTGACCCATGTTTGCCAGCCTTCCTTCTATCCTGTTTAATTGATCTTGAAATTGTTGGTTCGGATTAGGTTGGGTAGGTTGATTATTTTGGCCATGATATGATGGTTGGGAGTAAGTGTTTTGTGTGGCTTGGTATGATCTTTGGTTGGAGTTTTGGTATGTGGACTTGTTATGTTGGTTTTGCTGGTTTTCCCACCCAAAGTTTGGGTGGTTTTTCCAGCCTGGGTTGTAAGTGTTGGAATGTGGATCATATGGTTGCCTTTGTTGATTTCCTACATAATTGGCCTCTTCCCAATCTCCTCCTTCAGTGCTTTCTTCCTCTTGATCTTGTGTGTGTATTGCAGCCACTTGCTTTGTTTCTAATTTCCTGGTGAGCTCTGCTAGTTGCTTGGCAAACACCTTGTTTTGGGCTAGAATTGTATCAACATGGTTCAGCTCCATGACTCCCTTAGTATTGTGTCTCTCTGATGCATAGTAGTACTCATTCTCAGCCACTGTTTCAATCACTTCAATGGCTTCTTCCACAGTCTTTTTCCTGTTCAATGAACCTCCTGATGAATGGTCCACAGCCTTCCTTGATTCATAAGAAAGTCCATCATAGAAAATGTGCAATTGCACCCAGTCATGGAACATGTCTGGTGGGCATTTTCTTGTCAAATCCTTGAATCTCTCCCATGCCTCGTAGAGAGTTTCACCATCTTGTTGTCTAAAAGTCTGAACCTCAGATCGAAGCCTATTGACCTTTTGTGGGGGGTAGAAACGTGCCAGAAACTTGCTTTCCACCTCGTCCCATGTTGTTAGGCTCCCCCTTGGGAATGATTCCAGCCACTTAGCTGCCTTGTCCCTAAGTGAAAATGGGAACAAAAGCAGTTTATAGGCATCTTCCTGGACTCCATTGGACTTCACAGTGTCGCAAATTCTCAGGAATTTTGTGAGGTGTTGGTTTGGATCTTCATTAGCACTCCCACCAAATGAACAATGATTCTCCACAAGCGATATTAGCTGTGGTTTGAGCTCAAAATTGTTGGCCTGAATGGGTGGTTTCTGAATGCTGCTACCACAATTCCCAGAGGTTGGGTTTATGTATGAACCAAGAACCCTCCTCTCGGGAATGGCATTGTTTCCATCAGCTCTCTCATGGTTGTGAACTTCTCTATCCATGTTGAGATCTAGAGCTTCCTCAAAATTGTCCTCAGATTCTCCTTCAGATTCTTCTTCTCCCAGTACTCTCTTCCCTCTTGCTTCCCTTCTAAGTCTATGAAGGGTCCTCTCTGGTTCGGTATATGGAGGAGTTGATGTCTCTCCTCTCCTACCTGTCATACAAGACACAGCACAGGCACCAAACAAGTGAAATACTCTTGGTTAATGGAAGAGTATGGTTAGAGCAGTTGAGGAATTAATTCAAACAGTTAGTGAGTCAGTGAGTTAGTTGCTTGAATTTAAAGGCATAAAGAAAGAAAGCATGTAACAGAGTGCAGAAATTAAAATTCAACAAGTAACTTGAACTGAATTAACAAAGCAAGAAAAATGCTCAATCTAGTTAACTTCCAATTGAAGAATTGTCAATCGAAAACCAATCCCCGGCAACGGCGCCATAAACTTGATGCGCATAAACTAGTTATGCCACGATTTAGGAAATTGCACGATCGGCAAAATTCCTTCCGGCAAGTGCACCGGTTATTGTCAAGTAAAAAAACTCACAATAGAGTGAGGTCGAATCCCACAAGGATTGGTTGAATGAGCAATTCGGATTAGAAGTGTGTCTAGTTGAGCGGAATCAAGACTTAGATGAGATTTGCGGAATGTAAAATTGGCGGGAAACGTAAATGACAAGAAATTGAAATGGCGGAATCTTAAATTGCATGAATTAAAGAGCAGAAGCTAAATTGCTGAAATTAAAAGGGAATGGGAGTGATTGCATGAATTGAGTTGCAGAATGTAAAGAGAAAGTGGAAATCAGAAATGGGGAATTCATTGGGTGTTAGGAGATATTGAGATCTCCGAATCAAAACATTTTTATTCCTTCCTCAACCAATGCATTCATTGAATTTTGCTTGGCAATCTTATATGATTGGATCCCAATCCCTTGGCTCACCAATTCTCTCTAAAAACGAACAAATTCCCAATCCCTTGGTTTAAATGTTCATAAGAAGAGATGATGCTCGATCACTGATTATACCACACAGTTTCATGAACCACAATTTGGTAGGATTACATGTCACAATATCCATCCAAACCCCAATCCAATTCACTGTGAGAAAGCTTCTCTAGCATGAATCCTCCATTCCTTTCCCAAGGTTCCGAAGGATTCCAATTATGGGTAGTTTCTTTCCCAAGACAACTACCCAATGGAATTAGATCGAGAAGCTTTCTAACAAAATTCAAGAGAAAAGATTGAAGAAGAAGATAAAACTATTATTGATTCATTGAATTACAATAGAGCTCCCTAACCCAATGAAAGGGGTTTAGTGAGTCATAGCTCTGAATTCAATTACAAAGGTATGAAAACTAGCAAAATGAAAAAGGTCCTCCTTTCCTAACTTAAATTCTATCCTATTTATACACTTTCTATATTGAGCTTCTGTTGTGTTTCTTGGGCTTTGAGGCCTCTCCCTGCTTTCCTTTTGCTTTGGGTTTATGATCCATAATCTTGATGAGGCTGCTGATCCAAATTCTGTAACATTCATTGAGCCAACTTAGTGATAATCAAGTAATGACACATGACTCAATAAATTGAAATTCCAGACTCATCAATCCTTCAGGCCCAATCCATAAACCATGATATTCAATTGGGTTTCATACCAGAGTAAGTTTAAGTTAATGTTTGTGCTCAAATGCTAACTTAAACTGCAATATTTTTGGCCCAGAAACCTTTTCTAATAGTGGCGTTTAAGTTGCAGTTTAAGCTTAAACTACAGCTTAAACGCCAGACACTTCCAGTGATGCCTTTTGTGGAAGCACGTTTAAGCTTCAGTTTTAGGTTAAACTGAAGCTTAAACGTGGAAATGGAAGAAGGCAGCCCTGGAGGGTCACTTAGTCGAACACGTTTAAGCTTCAGTTTAAGGTTAAACTGAAGCTTAAACGTGGAGATAGGAAAGGCAGCCCTGGAGGTCGAACACGTTTAAGCTCCAGTTTAAGGTTAAACTGGAGCTTAAACGTGGAAGAGGAGAAAGGTAGCCCTGGAGGTGTCGAACACGTTTAAGCTCCAGTTTAAGGTTAAACTGGAGCTTAAACGTGGAAATGGAGAGAGCAACCCTGGAGGAGAAAACTTGGTCGAACACGTTTAAGCTCCAGTTTAAGGTTAAACTGGAGCTTAAACGTGGAAATGGCTCCCTGGTGCATTTCCCATTTCTGGCGTTTAACCTCCAGTTTAAGGTTAAACTGGAGGTTAAACGTGGAAATGCTTCCTGAGTGGAATTCTCATTCTGGCGTTTAACCTCCAGTTTAAGGTTAAACTGGAGGTTAAACTTCAGTTTCAGCATTTCTTAGCCTTCATGATTCTGGCGTTTAAGTTCCAGTTTAAGCTTAAACTGGAACTTAAACTCCACATGTGATATTCAAGCTTCCTTTATTGATTTTTGTTGCTTCCTTGCCTAGCCTCTTCTTCCCTGAAATCATCCAAACAATTGCATCAAAGTCTTGCAAAATTTCATGAGAAATCTTCCATTCATAGCATTCAAGTAATATAACTAAAACTCATGGAATTTGCATCAAAATCATACTGTTTGGATGGTTCATTGCTTTGTTATTCATTTAACCATTCTTGGTTACTTTAAGCTCAAGAAAATGCATAAAACAACTAAAACTAACAGAAAAATGCTAGTGAAACTAGCCTAAGATGCCTTGGCATCAATGGGGGCACTCACTTCTGCAATAAACAGCTTTACTCTGCCATGGTTCGGTATGGAATTCGCCACAAGGTGGCCACTTCATATCATCCACAAACCAATGGGCAAGCTGAAGTCTCTAATAGAGAATTAAAGAGAATCCTGGAACGGACAGTAAATACCCGTAGAAAGGATTGGGCACGGAGCTTGGATGATGCTCTGTGGGCTTACAAGACAGCATTCAAGACCCCTATAGGGACCTCTCCATACCAACTCGTGTATGGTAAGGCATGTCACCTGCCCGTGGAACTAGAACATAAGGCCTACTGGGCAACCAGATTCCTAAACTTTGATGCCAAACTAGCAGGAGAAAAACGATTACTCCAGCTAAATGAGCTAGAGGAATTCAGATTCACAGCTTTCGAAAACGCCAAGCTTTATAAAGAAAAATAAAAAAAGTAGCATGACAGAAAGCTGTCATCTAGAATCTTTGAACCAGGACAGAAGGTTCTGTTGTTTAACTCTAGACTCAGGCTATTCCCCGGGAAACTGAAATCCCGGTGGAGGGGACCATACGTGATTACAAGTGTATCACCATATGGTTATGTGGAGCTTCAAGATATTGATTCTGATAAGAAATTCATTGTCAATGGACAGAGAATCAAGCATTATCTTGAAGGCAACATTGAGCAAGAATGCTCAAGGCTGAAGCTAGATTAAAAGCTCAGCAAGGTCCAGCTAAAGACAATAAAGAAGCGCTTGCTGGGAGGCAACCCAGCCATGGGGCAACAATCCTCTAAGCATTTTGCCCTATTTTTTATTTTTATTTTTAAAGTTCACTGACACTAAGGTGAGGAATCATTTACAGAAGACCTCAGCACACAAAACAGAGAAAAAGAGCTCACTGGCAAGAAAACGCCAGTAAAAGTGTATTTTGGGCGTTCAACGCCCAAAATGGGCATCCACTGGGCGTTGAACGCCATTAATGGTAGCATTCTGGGCGTTCAACGCCAAAAATGGGCACCCACTGGGCGTTGAACGCCAGTAATGGTAGCAGCTGGGCGTTGAACGCCCAGGAGAGCAGCATTTGGGCGCTGAACGCCCAAAACAGGCAGTGTTTGGGCGTTCAAACGCCAGGATAGCAAGGAGGAGCCAAATCCATTTTTCCACACGTATTTCCATTCTAATTTCAAATTTTATGTTTCAATGCATGATTTTTACATGAACATTTTAAGAACCCTGATTTCTAAAATCCTTAATTTCTAAAAATCCCTCTTTCCAAATTCAATCCAACTCTTTTCAAATCTTTTCTGAAAACAAATCTATCTTTTTCACTCTAAAATCTTTTCAACTAATCCATATCTTTTTCAAATCTCCATATTATCTTTTTCAAAATTCAGATTTATCTTTTCAAAAATCTATCATATCTCTTCAAAATTAAACTATATCTTCTATCTTATCTTTTTCAACTCAATCTTTTTATCTTATCTTTTCCAATTTTTCGAAAACCCACCCCCCATCCCTTTAAATTTGGGTTCGACCTCCCTCCTCTTCCATCAACAATTGCACCTAGCTCTCCTTCTATCCCTCTCCTTTCTTTTCTTTTGCTTGAGGACAAGCAAACCTCTAAGTTTGGTGTGTTTATCCGAGATCACTAAGATCATGGCTCCTAAAGGAAAACAACCCACTCCAAGAGGCAAGAAAGAGAGCGTTCCAAAACCACTTTGGAATCAAGGGAAGTTCTTATCTAAAGAACATTCAGACCATTATCTTAAAATAATGGGTCTGAGATCAGTGATCCCAGAAGTTAGATTCGATCTGAAAGAAGATGAATATCCGGAGATCCAGGAGCAAATTCGAATCAGGAACTGGGAAGTCCTAGCTAATCCTGAAACGAAAGTGGGAAGGAACATGGTCCAGGAGTTCTATGCTAATATGTGGCAAACTGACAAGCAGAAACTATCTGGAACTGCCTTCTATGACTATCGGACCGTGGTCAGAGGAAAGATTGTTCATATCCACCCTGACAGAATCAGGGAGATCTTAAAGCTACCTCAGCTAAAGGATGATCTAGACTCCTTCAACAGGAGGATGATGAGAGCAGACATTGGCCTGGATAAGATTCTAGAGGACATATGTATCCCTGGAGCCAGGTAGACCACCAACACAAAGGGTGTCCCAAATCAACTCAAGAGAGAGGATCTCAAACCAGTCGCCAGAGGATGGCTAGACTTCATTGGGCATTTTCTGTTGCCTACTAGCAACCGTTCTGAAGTCACAGTTAAAAGATCAGTGATGATCCATTGCATCATGATGGGAAAGGAAGTGGAGGTTCATCAGCTGATTTCAGCTGAACTCTACAAAATTACTAACAAAAATTCTAAAGAGGCCAGGTTGGCTTATCCAAGCGTGATTTCTTTGCTCTGCAAGGACGCTGGAGTAAGGATGGGAATAACTGAGTATATCTCAATTGAGAAGCCAATCACCAAAGCATCAATGGAAAAACAACAAGCACAGGATGATCCCATCAAGAAGAGAGCACAGGAATTCCTCCCAGAGATCCCTCAATATGAATACTGGGAGTATCTTGAGACGTCTGTTACCAAGATACGGGAAGCTATGGAGCAAATAATAAAAGAACAGAAGGAACACAGTCAAATGCTGACCTATATGTTTAAAGAACAAGAGGAGCAAGGGTGTGACTTAAGGGAATTGAAGCGCCAAAAGTCTTCTCTTGTAGGACCAAGCACCCCAAGGATCAGAGGAACCCCCGTTCCCCCAGAATAAAGGTTGTTAATTTTCAATTTCTGCCTTAACTCTGTGACAGTGTCCTTATAGAAGTTTACCTTAGGAGTCATATAGTAGTAATTAGTATCTATTTTGATTTTATCTCCAATTAAGCTATAGTTTATTTTTCTCATCATCAGCAAACATGAATAAAGTAGTAGATCTTTTGAATAAGAGGCAATAAAATTTCGAGTTTTAATAAGAGAAATTCTAATTAGTTAAATGTGGTGGCAATGCTTTCTGTCTTCTGAATGAATGCTTGAACAGTGCATATGTCTTTTGAATTTGTTGTTTAAGACTGTTAAATATGTTGGCTCTTGAAAGAATGACGAACATTGAGACATGTTATTGATAATCTGAAAAATCATAAAAATAATTCTTGAAGCAAGAAAAAGCAGCGAAGAACAAAGCTTGCAGAAAAAAAAAAGAGAGAGAGAGAAAGCAAGCAGAAAAAGCCAAAAGCTCTTAAAACCAAAAGGCAAGGGCAAATAAAAAGGATCCCAAGGCTTTGAGCATCAGTGGATAGGAGGGCCTAAAGGACTAAAATCCTGGTCTAAGCGGCTAAACCAAGCTGTCCCTAACCATGTGCTTGTGGCGTGAAAGTGTCAAGTGAAAACTTGAGACTGAGCGGTTAAAGTCAAGGTCCAAGGCAAAAAGAAGAGTGTGCTTAAGAACCCTGGACACCTCTAATTGGGGGCTTTAGCAAAGCTGAGCCACAATCTGAAAAGGTTCACCCAATTATGTGTCTGTGGCATTTATGTATCCGGTGGTAATACTGGAAAACAAAGTGCTTAGGGCCACGGCCAAGACTCATAAAATAGCTGTGTTCAAGAATCATCACACTGAAATAAGAGAATCAATAACACTATCTGAATTCTAAGTTCCTATAGATGCCAATCACTCTGAGCTTCAATGGATAAAGTGAGATGCCAAAACTGTTCAGAAGCAAAAAGCTACTAGTCCCACTCATCTAATTAGAATCTGAGCTTCAATCAAAAACTCTGAAATATTATTGCTTCTCAACCTATTAGTCTTCTATTTTATTTGTCTAGTTGCTTGAGGACAAGCAACAGTTTAAGTTTGGTGTTGTGATGAGCGGATATTTTATACGCTTTTTGGGGTTAATTTCATATAGTTTTGAGCATGTTTTAGTTAGTTTTTAGTCTATTTTCATTAGTTTTTAGGAAAAATTCATATTTCTGGACTTTACTATGAGTTGTGTGTTTTTCTGTAATTTCAGGTATTTTTCTGGCTGAAATTGAAGGAGCTGAGCAAAAATCTGATTCAGGTTGAAAAAGGACTACTGATGCTGTTGGATTCTGACCTCCCTTCACTCAAAGTGGATTTTCTGGAGCTACAGAACTCGAAATGGCATGCTTCCAATTGCGTTGGAACGTAGACATCCAGGGCTTTCCAGCAATATATAATAGTCCATACTTTGCACAAGGATAGACGACGTAAACTGGCATTCAACACTAGTTCTCTGCCCAATTCTGGCGTCCAGCGCCAGAAAAGGATCAAAAGCTGGAGTTGAACGCCCAAACTGGCACAAAAACTGGCGTTCAACTCCACAAATGGCCTCTGCACGTGGATTGCTTAATTCTCAGCCCCAGCACACACCAAGTGGGCCCCAGAAGTGGATCTCTGCATCATCCATCATAGTTTACTCATTTGTTGTAAACCTAGGCTACTAGTTTAGTATTTAAACAACTTTTAGAGACTTATTTTGTATCTCATGACATTTTAGATCTGAACTTTGTACTCTTTGACGGCATGAGTCTCTAAACCCCATTGTTGGGGGTGAGGAGCTCTGCTGTGTCTCGATGAATTAATGCAAGTATTTCTGTTTTCCATTCAAACACGCTTGTTCCTATCTAAGATGTTCATTCGCGCTTAACTGTGATGAAGGTGATGATCCGTGACATTCATCACCTTCCTCAAACCATGAACGTGTGCCTGACAACCACCTCCGTTCTATATCCGATTGAATGAGTATCTCTTAGATTCCTTAATCAGAATCTCCGTGGTATAAGCTAGAACTGATGGCGGCATTCATGAGAATCCGGAAAGTCTAAACCTTGTCTGTGGTATTCCGAGTAGGATTCAATGATCGAATGACTGTGACGAGCTTCAAACTCGCGAGTGCTGGGCGTTAGTGACAGGCGCAAAAGGATGAAGAGTCCTATTCCAGTATGATCGAGAACCGACAGATGATTAGCCGTGCTGTGACAGAGCATGTGAGCATATTCTTCACTGAGAGGATGGGATGTAGCCATTGACGACGGTGATCCCCTACATACAGCTTGCCATAGGAGGACGTGCGTGCATGAATTAGAGGACAGAGGAAAGCAGAGATTTAGAAGACAAAGCATCTCCAAAACTTCAACATATTCTCCATTACTGCATAACAAGTAACCTTTAATTTATGCTCTCTTGGTTATTCACAATTCAACTGATAAACATATTTGACTTCCTGACTAAGATTTACAAGATATCCATAGATTGCTTCAAACCAACAATCTCCGTGGGATTCGACCCTTACTCACGTAAGGTATTACTTGGACGACCCAGTGCACTTGCTGGTTAGTGGTACAAGTTGTGAAAAGTGTGATTCACAATTCGTGCACCAGATGTACAGATGGAATGATCCGCAGATGCGTACCTAGAGAGGAGGCACAGAAGATCCTATGGCATTGCCATGGATCACAGTAAGGAGGACATTTCAGAGGTGAGCGAACAGCCACTAAAGTCCTCCAATGTGGCTTCTACTGGCCTACTCTCTATAGAGATGCATGAGAGTTTGTGCGTAACTGTGACAGTTGCCAAAGAGCTGGCAGCTTGCCCCATGGTTATGCCATGCCTCAACAAGGGATCTTAGAGATTGAGTTGTTTGATGTATGGGGTATTGACTTCATGGGTCCTTTCCCACCATCATACTCAAACACTTACATTCTGGTGGCAGTAGACTATGTATCTAAATGGGTAGAAGCAATTGCCACACCCACTAATGATACTAAGACCGTGCTAAAATTCCTCCAGAAACATATCTTCAGCAGATTTGGCGTCTCCAGAGTATTAATCAGTGACGGGGGCACTCATTTCTGCAATAAATAGCTTTACTCTGCTATGGTCCGATATGGAATTAGCCACAAAGTAGCAACTCCATATCATCCACAGACAAATGGGCAGGCTGAAGTCTCTAATAGAGAACTAAAAAGAATCCTAGAACGGACTGTAATTGCCTGTAGAAAGGATTGGGCAAAAAGCTTGGATGATGCTCCGTGGGCATACAGAACATCATTCAAGACTCCTATAGGAACCTCTCCATACCAGCTTGTGTATGGCAAGGCCTATCATCTGCCCGTAGAATTGGAACATAAAGCCTACTGGGCAACCAGATTCCTAAACCTGGATGCTAAGTTAGCTGGAAAAAAAAAAGATTGCTCCAACTGAATGAGCTAGAGGAATTCAGACTCAATGCTTTTGAAAATGCAAAAATTTATAAGGAGAAAGCAAAAAGGTGGCATGACAAGAAACTGTCATCTAGAGTCTTTGAACCAGGACAGAAAGTTCTGCTATTTAATTCTAGGCTCAGATTATTCCCCGAAAAATTGAAATCCCGGTGGAGGGGACCATATGTGATTACAAGTGTGTCACCATATGGATATGTTGAGCTTCAGGATATTGACTCTGACAAAAAGTTCATTGTTAATGGACAGAGAATCAAACATTATCTTGAAAGCAATTTTGAGCAAGAATGCTCAAAACTGAGGCTTGAATAAAGCTCAGTCAAGGTCCAGCTAAAGACAATAAAGAAGTGCTTGCTGGGAGGTAACCCAGCCATTAGCAAGTTATTTGTTTTAATTAATGCTTATAGAAGTTTGATATAAATTTTCTTCAAGATTAATCATCAAATTGTAGGAATTCACAGAGTTACAGAAGGATTCAGCGCAAAAAGCAGAGAAAAGGAGCTCACTGGCAAGAAAACACCAGTAAAGATACCATTTTGGGCATTAAACCCATTCTGGGCGTTTAACGCCAGAATTACAGCATCCTGGGCGTTCAGAAAAATGCCCAGTAACAAAAGATTTCTGGCATTTAACGCCAGTCAGGGTACCTGGCTGGGCATTAAACGCCCACAATGGCCAACATATGGGCGTTAAACGCCAGAATAGATACCATTCTGGGCGTTTAACGCCAGAAAGATAGGGGGAGAGGATTTTGTTCTCCACTTCAAAATTTTTCAAATTTCCATGTTTTGACTCATAATTTTCTGCATAAACATGTTTCAAACTTTCATCATTCACCCTCAATTTTCAAAAATTCAACAATTTCCTAAAATCTCTTTTCAAATTTCTTTCAAATCCTTCCCAAATCTTCTTCAAAAGCTCAAGTATCTTTTCAATTTCTTTCAAAATCTTTTCCAACTCATCATATCATCTCTTAATTCTTAGATGCATAAACAAATTTTCAGATTTAACCTCTTTATATCTTTTCCATTTAAAAATCTCATCTTTTTTATATCATGATTCTATTTTCTTCCACCAATCATATCTTTATGTCATATCTTTTACAAAATTTTCGAAATCCCTCCCCTCCACTTATAAATACACATTTGGTCATCCCCACCTCTCCACTATTCGAATTTGCCTGTCCTCCTCTCTCTCCCCTTTCCTTTCTTTTGTTTGAGGGCAAGCAAACCTCTAAGTTTGGTGTGTTTTTTCGTGATTACCGAGCTAAGACTCATTAAGATCATGGATCCTAAGGGAAAACAAACTAATTCAAGAGGTAAGAAAGAGAATACTCCAAAGAGTCTTTGGAATCAAGAGAGGTTCTTCACCAAAGAACATGCAGACCATTACCATAAAATAATGGGTCTAAGATCAGTGATCCCGGAAGTTAAATTCGATCTGAAAGAAGACGAATATCCAGAGATCCAAGAGAAAATTTGAAACAGAGGATGGGAAATTCTAGCTAATCCTGAAACAAGGGTTGGAAGAAACATGGTTCAGGAATTCTATTCAAATCTGTGGCTGACGGATAAGCAGAGAATAACTAGAACTGCCTTTCATACCTACTGAACCATGGTTAGAGGGAGGATTATTTACTTCCATCTGGACAAAATAAGAGAGGTCTTCAAACTGCCTCAACTACAAGATGATCCAGAATCCTTTAATAGGAGAATGGTGAGAGAAGATAAGGGGTTGGACCAAGTTCTAGAGGACATATACCTCCCTGGAACTAAGTGGATAACCAATTCAAAAGGTGTCCCAAACCAACTCAAGAGAGGAGATCTCAAACCAGTCGCAAGAGGCTGGTTGGACTTCATTGGGCATTCTATACTCCCCACTAGCAACCACTCTGAGGTCACTGTCAAAAGATCAGTGATAATTCATTGTATTATGCTGGAAAACAAAGTGAAGATTCATCATCTGATTTCTTGTGAGATTTACACAATTGCAAAAAAAAACTCCACTGAAGCCAAACTGGCATACCCAAGCTTAATTTCTCTGCTATGTAAAGATGTTGGGGTGAGGATGGGAGTAGATGAATTCATCCCAATCGAACACCCAATCACCAAGAAGTCAATGGAAGGACAACAAGTGCAAGATAACTCCATCAAAAGGAGGGTGCAGGAGTTCTTCCCAGAAATCCCTGAAATTGACTACTGGACCCGCCTAGAAGCATCTGTCACCAAGCTGCAAGAAGCTGTGGATCAACTTAAGGAAGAACAGCAGAATCAAAACTGCATGCTCTGCAAGCTGCTTAAGGAACAAGAGAGGCAGGGGCGTGAGCTACAGGAGCTGAAGCACCAGAAGCTCTCCCTTGAAGGACCAAACACCCCACAAATTGAAGGAGCTTCCACTTCTCAAAATCAAGGTTGTTGAGTCCTAACTCTGTGATAACCTTTATTATTAGGAATCTATTTTAAGAGTCATTTATTTTTCTGTTTTTAATTTTCTGTCTTCTATTATTATTGATCTGCTCTTATATTTATTTTTGAGTCTTATTTTTAATCCATGATTAATAAAATTTAAAGTTTATGTCTTAAAGCTATGAATATCCTATGAATCCATCACCCTTCTTAAAGGAAAAATATTTTAAATCACAAAAGAACAAGAAGTACATGATTTCGAATTCATCCTTGAAATTAGTTTAATTATTTTGATGTGGTGACAATACTTTTTGTTTTCTGAATGAATGCTTGAACAGTGCACATGTCTTTTGAATTTATTGTTTATGAATGTTAAAATTGTTAGCTCTTGAAAGAATGATGGAAAAGGAGAAATGTTATTGATAATCTGAAAAATCAAAAAATTTGATTCTTGAAGCAAGAAAAAGTAGTAAAAAGCTTGCGAAAAAAAAATGGCGAAAAAAATTAAAAGAAAAAGAAAGAAAAAGAAAAAGCAAGCAGAAAAAGCCAATAACCCTTTAAACCAAAAGGCAAGGGTAATAAAAAGGATCCAAGGCTTTGAGCATCAGTGGATAGGAGGGCCCACAGGAATAAAATCCTGGCTTAAGCGGCTAAACCAAGCTGTCCCTAACCATGTGCTTGTGGCATGAAGGTGTCAAGTAAAAACTTGAGACTGAGCGGTTAAAGTCGTGGTCCAAAGCAAAAAGAGTGTGCTTAAGAGCTCTGGACACTTCTAATTGGGGACTCTAGCAAAGCTGAGTCACAATCTAAAAAGGTTCACCTAGTTATGTGTCTGTGGCATTTATGTATCCGGTGGTAATACTGGAAAACAAAAATGCTTAGGGTCACGGCCAAGACTCATAAAGTAACTGTGTTCAAGAATCAACAATACCAAACTAGGAGAATCAATAACACTATCTAAATTCTGAGTTCCTAAAGATGCCAATCCTTCTAAACTTCAAAGGATAAAGTGAGATGCCAAAACTGTTCGGAAGCAAAAAGCTACTAGTCCCGCTCATCTAATTGGAGCTAAGTTTCATTGATATTTTGGAATTTATAGTATATTCCCTTCTTTTATCCTATTTGATTTTCAGTTGCCTGGGGACAAGCAACAATTTAAGTTTGGTGTTGTGATGAGCGGATAATTTATACGCTTTTTGGCATTGTTTTTAGTATGTTTTAGTATATTTTAGTTAGTTTTTATTATATTTTTATTAGTTTTTAAATAAAAATCATATTTCTGGACTTTACTATGATTTTGTGTATTTTTCTGTGATTTCAGGTATTTTCTGGCTGAAATTGAGGGACCTAAGCAAAAATCTTATTCAGAGGCTGAAAAAGGACTGAAGATGCTGTTGGATTATGACCTCCCTGCATTCGAAGTATATTTTATGGAGCTACAGAAGCCCAATTGGCGCTCTCTCAATTGCGTTGGAAAGTAGACATCCTGGGCTTTCTAGAAATATATAATAGTTCATACTTTGCCCGAGATTTGATGGCCCAAACTGGCGTGCCAAGTCAGCATAGAAATTCTGGCGTCAAAAGGCCAGAACTGGCATAAAAGCTGGAGTTAAACACCCAAACTGGCACAAAAGTTGGAGTTTAACTCCAAGAAAAGTCTCTACATGTGAAAGCTTCAATGCTCAGCCCAAGCACACACCAAGTGGGCCCCAGAAGTGGATTTCTACAGTAACTATTCTAGCTTACTCATTTGTTGTAACCCTTGGTCACTAGTTTATTATAAAAACTACTTTTAGTGATTCATTTTGTACCTCATGACACTCTACACATTTCATATTGTATCTTCTACGGCATGAGTCTCTAAACCCTATGGTTAGGGGTGAGGAGCTCTGCTGTGTTTTGATGAATTAATGCAATTACTACTGTTTTCCATTCAATCACGCTTATTTCTATTCTAAGATATTCACTCGCACTTCAACTTGATGAATGTGATGATCCATGACACTCATCACCATTCTCAACCTATGAACGTGTTCCTGACAACCACCTCCGTTCTACCTTAGGCTGAGTGCTTATCTCTTAGCCTCCTGATTCAGATCAAAGTCTTCGTGGTATAAGCTAGAATTATTGGCAGCCATTCTTGAGATCCGGAAAGTCTAAACCTTGTCTGTGGTATTCCGAGTAGGATCTGGGAAGGGATGACTGTGACGAGCTTCAAACTCGCAAGTGCTGGGCGTAGTGATAGACGCAAAAGGATCAATGGATCCTATTCCAGCATGAGTGAGAACCGACAGATGATTAGCCGTGCGGTGACAACGCATTTGGACCATTTTCACTGAGAGGACGGATGGTAGCCATTGACAACGGTGATCCACCAACATACAGCCTGCCATGGAAGAAGCCTTGCGTGCATGAAGAAGAAGACAGTAGGAAAGCAGAGATTCAGATGACAGAGCATCTCCAAAACCTCAACCTGTTCTCCATTACTGCATAACAAGTATTTATTTCATGTTCTTTTACTTTTTACAATTAAATCTGAGAATTATTGATATCCTGACTAAGAGTTACAAGATAACCATAGCTTGCTTCAAGCCAACAATCTCTGTGGGATCGACCCTTACTCACATAAGGTATTACTTGGACGACCCAGTGCACTTGCTGGTTAGTTGTGCGGAGTTGCAAAAGTGTGATTGTAATTTCGTGCACCAACTGTGCGTACATTGGGCCTAAGGCACAAACCAACCCGCGCATACGCGTCCCTAATGCTAATTGCACAATGCACGCGTATGCACGCTGTGTGCGCGCGCGTCGATTGCGCCACTTGCCCTCCTGGTACATTTTTCAGAGAGTTGGGCAAAACCTGAGCTAACACTGTGCCCTGCGCCTAACCTAACCCACGCGTGCGCGCACCTGGCGCGTACGCGTCCTTCGGCTAAACTGCACATTGACGCGTGGGCGTGCATGACGCGTCCGCGTCCGTTAAAAAAAAGTTTTTTTTTCCTCTTCCATTTTCTTTTGTTTATCACATTCGTATACTTCTATTCTTTACATTTCAATTTTGTTTTTATAGCCTGTTTTCATTTTTTTCTAAGTTTCTCATTTTAATAATGGTGTTGCATTTTCCTACTCAATTGTTGAGAATTTCTTGCATTATTTTGGTGCTTCTTGACTTGTTTGATATTGATGGGTGATGAAACTTTTAAATCAATGATTCATCTTTTATGACACTTGTATGTGCATTGATATGAACTCATATTGTTTTTCATGGTCCACTTTTTCTTATTTGAACTTGATGCTCAATATGCTCTTCATGCTTTGACTTTACTCTTGCATCAAGTATTAGTTGATATGCCATTAGCTCATACTGTTTTCTCACTCACATGTTGTAGCTACCATGTAATAGAGAACCATATTCTTACTTGGCATTAGCTCCCGCCTATGTTCTATTTGCTTTGATATCTTTATCATAGGCTTAATTTTCTTTCTTTTTCTCTCCCTTTAGGTCGGCCACCAAAAGAAGGAAAAAGGAAAGTTTCTAAATGGAGCAACAAACAAGTCATCCGCACAACCTTTTGAAGGAGCTCATCAGTTGTTTCCACCCATCCACCTTGCTCTTCTTTCCATGCACCGAGGACGGTGCAATCTTCAAGTGTAGGGATGTCGTTCGACCGATCTCCATGGGTAACGATTTCCTTTCAACACCAAATCTTAGTTTTCTTTGTTAGATTAGTTATTAAATTGCATGATAGGTTGCATGTTAGTTAGAATTTGTACATATTTTTGCCACTTCTTTTTATATTAGGACTACTTGGTTAGGGTGATGATTTCTTTTCCAAGAAAATTGTTTTAGGGAACCCTACCAATTTGAAAATTTTTTTGTTAAACTTGCTTGAAAGAATTTATTTTGGAACATGGTTTTTTAGCTAAGAACACAAGCTTGTGATATTTGAGTCTAATGGTGTGGTTACATTTTATAACCACTTATTTTTCTTCTTGTGTGCATTATTCTCTTTCTATGATTGTAATCTTTGATTTGTTTGATTCTCTATGTCCATTATTTTGTGTATTCATGCATTTATATGATTGAGGCCATCATTTCATGTAGCTCACTTACCCAAATAGCCTACCTTTTATCAACCGTTGTTAGCCAACTTTGAGCCTACGATTAACCCACTTTGTTCTTTAATTTAGCACATTACAAGCCTTAAAGCGAAAAACAATAAATATCCTTTACTTGGATCTTTGATTAGCTTAGGCTAGTGAGTGTGAGTATCATTCAAGTGTGGAAAAACTTGGGATATTAATTGGGATAAAAGGGTGTTTTTGTTTCGTATTTCTATATTTGAGAATTGGGTCCATACTCATGTGTTAATTAAATGTAAAACCATATGCATTGATGCTTTTGTATATACTTTATTACAAAAAGAAAAAAAATGAGAAAATAAAAAAATGTATATATGTAGATATCAAAAGAAAAAGAAGAAAAAATAGAAAAAGAAAAAATAAAAAAAATAAAAAAAGGGACAAAATACCCCAAGTGAAGCTCAATAATAATCAATGCATATGTGTTGTGATCAAGGAAAAAAATGCATGAGTATGTGAAAAAGTGAAGAATGGGTAGTTAGGTTTGTTTAGAATTGTATAGGTTGCTATATAGGTTCGGTGGAAAGTTTAAGGTGATCAAATATTCAAATTTCAAGTCTACTTGACCAAATATGCATCCTTACCTTGACCCTATCCCCATTACAACCTATGGAAAGACCTCATGATGAATGTATGCATGCATTGAATAATTATTGATTGTTAGATGAAAAACAAATCTTGGAAAGCATGATTAGGGGAGAATTGAGAGAATCGACCCTATACACTTGAGCGACTAGAGTGCAAACACTTCCGGTGAGGGTTCGATGCTCAATTCCTTGTTCCCGGCTTTCATGAGCTTTCTTCTTGCAAGTCTACTTGAACTTCATTTTTTATACTTGAATTGGTAGGATTCATGAGTCGTCATATGACCTTAGCCCTACCCGTTTATACATGCTCTTAGAGGATTGATTTATTTTTAAGCAAGTAGGTAGAATTATTTTGCATTTAGTTGCATTCATATAGATAGATGCATTTAGGTTATTTGCATTGAATAAATGTCCATACCCCTTCTCTTATCCTTCTTGATTTAGCATGAGGACATGCTATTGTTTAAGTGTGGGGAGGTTGATAAACCCCATTTTTAGGGTTTATCTTGTGTTGAATTTAGAGGGTTTTGTCAACTTTTCTCCCATTTATTCACTAAGATAGCATGGTTTTGTAAATTCTCCTTTAATTGTGCTTAAGAGTGAAAACATGCTTTTTAGGTCTTAAAATAACTAAATTTAATTCAACTTGATTCCATTAGATGCCTTGATGTGTTTGCTAAGTGATTTCAGATTTAGGAGGCAAGGATTAGATTGAGGGAATGAAGAAAAAGCATGTAGAAATGGAGAACTCATGAAGAAATGAAGGAATCGCAAAGCTGTCAAGCCCAACCTCTTTGCACTTAATTGACTATAACTTGAGCTACAGAGGTCCAAATGATGCAGTTCCAGTTGCGTTGGAAAGCTAACATTCGGGGCTTCGAAATGATATAAGATTTGCCATAGTTGCATTATGTATAGGGACGCGAACACGCACTATATGCGTACATGCCGATGTTGCACGTGATTCACTAAATGCAAACTTGTGGCCAGCGATTTTAGGAGCATTTTGGGCCCAATCCAACTCATTTCTAATGCTATTTAATCCAATGATTGAAGAGGGATGAGACATCTAGTTAGTTAGTGAGTTTTACTTTAGTTTTATCATGCTTTAGTTAGTTTCTAGAGAGAGAAGCTCCCTCTTCTCTCTAGAATTAGGAGTAGGTTAGATCTAGATTAGGAATTCTTAGATCTAGGTTAATTTCATGCTTTGATTTACTTTTCCTTTTGTAATTCTTCTTCTTCTACATCACTTCTCTCTAGTTTAGCATTTAGTTCTTGTAATTCTCTACTTTTATGTTGATGCACTTTTGTTCTTTCCTTTTCTCTTTTAATGCAATTTATGTTTTCATGTTCCTTTATTGTTCATTTGATTTGTTGTTGTTAATTCTTTGCAATTGAGTAGTGTAGATTTACTTTCCTTGTAATTTTACTATGCTTTCCTTTTATACCTTCCAAGTGTTTGATGAAATGCTTGGAAGGATGTCAGAGTAGAATTTTATGCTCTTGGCTTGGGAAGGTAACTTAGGAACTCTTGAGTTTCTAATGTCCAAGTGATTGATGATTGGGAGCCATTAACTCTAGGTCTCACTAATTGAATTGGTGGAGAGCTAGGACTTATGGACTTGGATTGATATAGCTCACTTGACTTTCCTTTACTACTAGTTAGAGGATGACTTAGTGGGATTGATCCTTGCCAATTCTCATGTTGTGGTTAGTGATAGGGATAGAGATCTTTGACCACCAAACCTTGCCAAGACCTTGTTAGTTGTTAGTTTATTTTCATTGCCATTTATATTTCATGTCTCTTACCCCAAAAACCCCATAACATACCTCATAACCAATAACAAGACACTTTATTGCAATTCATAGGGAGAACGACCCGAGGTTCCAATACTTCGGTTTATAAATTTAGGGGTTTGTATTTGTGACAAAAAAAAATTTTGTATGAAAGGATTATTGATTGGTTTAGAAACTATACTTTACAACGAGACTTCATTAGTGAAATTCTAAACCTTCAATTTTCCGTTCATCAGCGCTCCTTCTCAGCTCCATTTGAATAGCTAGGCTATTGTTCGTTGTTTTGAACTTTTATGTTCGTTTTTAGACCTCCAACTTTCTCTTAGGGTTTTCTTTTATTTCTTTACTCTGACAGTTCCTTTTAGATCCCAAGGTCATAGGTTTATTTCTTTCTAGGGTGTTCTAAATAGGAGAATTTTAAATTTATTTGAAGAGTTCTACCATGAATTTAAAGAGAAGTTTTTCAAAATTGAAGGGGTTGAAGGTACGACCCCTTTTTCCTGACCTTGGAAGGTGCAAAGAAATTCAACTTATTCTAGAATTTCAATGTGTCCTCTCCGAAAACCCAAGTTAATGGGGTTGGTGCTTCGGAGCTTGTGAGTATTAACATGTTAATGCTGCTATAGACTGAACTTCCTCTTAGTTTGAGAGACATTATAATAACCGAGTAAGCAGCTCGGAATGCTATTAGTAAGCTTTTTCCCTTTTCCTTTTCCTCTTAATACGCCCTTTTACATATTTCTTATTAACTTGTACTTTTTATCCCAGTTAATATGGACAGAGGTTTGGCTGCCATTACTGCTATGAAGAAGAGATTGGAAGCTTAACCCGTTTTACCAATTAACACGAGTGGTGATCGGGCTTCTTCTTCTGCCACCATTAGCCGTCAACCATTATCTCGAAGGGGAAAAGAGAGTGGGTAAAGGCAATGCCTCGAGGTTCAAATCTTGGAAGAAGACTCCCCCATTAATTTTCCAAAGAAGAAAAAATCGAAAAGTACGAGAAATGGGAATGTCGATGTTTTGGCTTCGCCCTCATTTGGCCAAGTGTTACATAAGGTATTCCGGGCTCTGACTTCGTGGACCATCACCTTATGAGTGAGGAAACCAAATTAGTACTTGCTAAGATGCCTTTTGAGGACACCCTGCCCCGAGTTCAAAGAATGCTTTTCCGTTCAGCCACGTACATCCAAGATGCGGAGCTTGAGATCTTCAATCTTTGCTCTGGTTTTTTGTCAAAGGACAAAGAGATTGCTGGTGCTAATGCTCAAATTCTGAACTTAAAAATTCAGTCACTACTTTTCAAGAGAGACAAATTACTCTCGAAAATGAGGTGAAGGGTCTGAAGTAAGTGAAGACTTCCACCGACTCGAAGGCCGAGAATCTAAAGAAGCAAGTTTCTGAGTTTGTTGCGAAGATTGAGCAACTTAAGCTCTCAGTACAGAAAGCTGAGCGTGCTGTCGTGGATGGGATTTTTGACGCTGAACGGAACATCCTTAATCAGATCAAACTGATTGCTTCCAACTTAGACGTCTTCAAAGTCAATGCTTTCAAGAAAGTGGTGGATGGGAAAGTCGTTTCTATCATGTAATATTGTTTTTTTATTCAGTAATATATTTTAAGACATTTTATGACTTTGCCTTTGGCCTTGGCCTTTGACTATTTGCAATACTTTTGGACAAGAAAACAAAAACTGATTAACTTATGCAACCTTTATTGTTTTTGTTTGAACTTGATTGCTACACTTTAAGTTTATTGCCATTTTTCAGTGTTGTCTTTTAATGCACTTGGAACATTTTAATTTTGTTTGCATATTATTTGTTCGTGCTTCTACTTTGATTTTAAGAACGTGCTATCTCGTTTAAAACAATTTGCACGTATAATAGAAATTTTGACAAGGAAAAGAGACAAAGAAATTTATTGATGAAAAGAAATACAAGATTTTAAAAGGGTGTTTCGAGGTCCCGGCATCAGCCTATTTTGGTACTAAATCAACAGCCCAAAAATTCCTAGGTCGAACTTTAGTGTTATATCTCGTAGCTACCCTTTGCTTCAGGGCTTGTTCAACTAAGTTAGCTGAAGCTCTTATCTCATCAGTTAAATCCATGTTTTCATGGGTTCCAAACTTCCTAAGAGCAATCTCGGACTAGGTTCACCAACAACTGGGATTACTAGTTCTTCGCCATAGGTGAGTCTAAAGGGTGTCTCTTTGGTAGAGGATTGTATTGTGGTTCGATATGACTACAATACTGACCATAACTCATCGGCCGATGAACCCAGAGATGCATCTAGTTGTTTTTTAAACCCTTTTAAGATGATTTTGTTAGCCACTTCAGCCTGCCCATTCGCCTTAGGTGCTCAACCGAGGTGAATACTTGCCAAATTCCTAACCCGGATAAGAGTTCTCGAAACTTAGAATCTGTAAACTGGGTTCCATTATCCATGACCACGACCTCCAGAATTCCAAACCTCGTGATAGCCAACTGATACTTGATATTGGCATGGCCTCAATTCATTTTTTAAAATAACCAATAGCCACTATGAGATACTTCACTTGGCCAGGTCCCTGTGGGAAGGGTCCCAATAAATCCATGCCCCATTTGGCAAATGGCCTTGTCGGGATCACAGATACTAGCTTGTGAGGGGATGCCTGATGAAGGTTCCCATGTAGCTGACATTTTCCACATCTCTTCACGTATTCAATGACATCCTTGATAAGGGTAGGTCAATAATATTTTGTTCGAATTACTTTTTGAGCTAATGATTTAACTCCCCCCCCCCCCCAAAATGATATCCACAACAGCCTTCATGAATTTCCTGTAATACATACGTCATTTTTTGAGGAATTAAACATTTTAACAATGGCTGGGACACGCCCCTTTTGTACAATTGTCCATTTATCATAGTATACTTGGCTGCTTTAAGTCGCAATTTTTTAGCTTCCTTAACGTTATCAAGCAAAATTTCATGTTCTAAATATGTGCAAATAGGATCCATCCAAGTACTAATGCTGGAATAGTGTGAAACTATTATATCGGGTTTTGTTACAGAAGGCTCTGTGAGAACTTCTTATACCAAACTCTGTCCCACTCCTAGACTTAGTACTTGCCAGTTTTGATAACACATCAACTCGTGTGTTTTGTTCCCTTGGCACATGTTTGATAAGAAAGGAATCAAAGGTTGTACCTCCTGTTGGTTCTTTAAGTACTGTTGTAGCAATGGACCTCTCGCCTGATATTCTCCATTAACGTGGGACATTTCGAGTTGTGAATCGCTGAACACAATAACTGTTGTTACCCCGACATCTCGAGCTAATGCCAATCCTGCAATTAAAGCTTCATACTCAGCTTGATTATTGGAAATGGAAAAATCAAATTTGATCGATGCTTCGATCACCATATCATTACCCTTAGTTAGGATAAGACTGGCTTTTCCATTTTTCATATTAGAATTCCCATCCACATGGAGTGTCCATTCCGGTACATCGAGAACGGGGTGGGTCATTTCGGCCAAAAAATCAACCATTGCCTCGGCTTTAATGGTTGAACGTGACTCATATTGTATATCAAATTGAGATAAATCTATAGACCAGCTTACCATTCGACCTGCTAAGTCAGGCTTTTGCAATATCTTTTTAATCGGGTGGTCAGTTTGTACTATAATTGTATAACTTTGAAAATATTAACGCAACCAACGTGATGAAGTAAGCAAAGAAAAAGCCAGCTTTTCTAATTTCGAATACCTTAACTCAGGCACTTGGAGTACTTTACTAATGAAGTAGACAGGTCATTGGTGTTTATTCTCATTTTCTACAACTAGAATTGAAGCTATCGTTTCTTCAATGACAGACAAGTAAAGATATAAAGGCCTTTCGGATTCAAGTTTTACTAGAATAGGAGGGGATGAAAGCAAAGTTTTGAAATACTGAAAAGCTTTCTTGCACTTTTCTGTCCATGCAAAATCAACACCCTTCTTCATTAAGTTAAAAAATGGTTTTGCCTTTTCAGCCAAAGCTCCTAAGAATCGAGATAAAGTAGTTAGCCGACCTGTGAGCCTTTGTATCTCTTTGAGGTTTGAGGGCTCGACATGTCTAAGATAGCTTGACATTTCTCAAGATTGGCCTCTATTCCCCTATGAGTAACCATAAATCCTAAGAACTTACCTTGTCAAACTCCAAATGCACATTTCGTTCAGTTCAATTGCATCTGATGAAGTTGGAGGCATCTAAAAATTTTTTGTTGATCGGTAATCAGGTCAGAATCTTGTTTGACCTTTATCAACATATCATCGATGTAGACCTCCATGTTCCTTTCGATTTGCTGCTTGAAGACCTTAGGCATCAGCCTTTAGTATGTAGCCCCCTGCATTTTTCAAACCAAATGGTATTACAGTATAACAATAGATCCCTTTAGGGGTGATGAAGGTTGTTTTCTCCTTATTAGGCTTATGCATGGGTATTTGATTATACCCACTATCGACATCTAGGAAACTCAAAATACGATAACCTAATGCCGAGTTGATCATATTATCTATGTTAGGTAAAGGAAAAGAATCTTTTGGGCAAGCTTTATTTAAATCTATATAATCTATGCACATGTGCTATTTTTCATTAGATTTTTTTACCATCACCACATTAGATAACCGTGTCGAATATGTTAGTTCTCCGATGAAACCAGCATCTAACAGCCCTTGAACTTGCCTTTTGACCTCGGTAGCTTGGTCGGAAAACATCTTGCGATGTCGTTGCGCAACCGGCATAAAGGTAGGGTCAATAACGAGTTGATGGAACATGAATGTGGAATCAATCCCCAGCATATCGAAGGTTCCCAAGCAAATAAATCGACATTACCTCTTAGGAAATCTTATAACTCCGACTTTAAGGGATAGGGTAAGTCCTTGTTGATCAAGGTGTATTTTTCTGGTACATCACCAATCTGAAACTTTTCCAGATTCCCATTTGGTTCGGCCTCAATTTTTCTTGAATTCGGGAATCTAGGTCGACTAGAAATACTCTAGTAGAATTCTTGGCCTTATCTCTCAAAGTCAAACTTGCCTTGTTGCATTTTAGAGCTGATGCCCGATCTCCCGGAATGGTTGCCACTCACGATTCAGAGGTTAAAACTTAATGACGGAGAACTTGATTGATATAGGCACAAAGGTCGTTTAAAGTCTTCCTTTCCAGGATAATATTGTAAGCCGTTGAATCTTTGAGAACCACGAATTCAGCTTGTACAGCTCGGACATCGGAACCTTCCCCCACAGTGAACAATAGATCGATTGCGCCATCGGGCTTAATGTAGTGATCTCCAAATCCACTACTTCGGGAAGATGTAGCTTCAGGTGTTGATCCCTTAAACCCAATGCGTCAAAAGCATTCCTGAAAAGTCAATCAGAATTCTCTTTACAATACCATTTCCCAGTTTTCCTGTGAATTACTAACAGTTCGTCATCATTCATCGTGGAATACTGAAAATCTTTTGCTATGAACTGCATAATTGGGATGCTAGTGATCTTTAGGTAATCATGAATGCTTTTCCCGGGCCACTGCTCAATGCCAAGCAACAAAATTGGGTGCCTAGCTTGGGTTCTCGTCGTAATGAAGCGTGCCAAAAACTTTATTTTGATGTTAACAAATGAGGAAATAGACCCGGAAGGGAGGGCATTAAACCACGCCGTGGCTAGACCGGATAACATTACCAGAAAAGCTTTACATCAAATAGCATCACCAATACCTTCTAGATTCATCCGAGTTTCAAAGACATCTATATGCTCCTGAGGATCCGACATCCCTTCTTACTTCAAATCAGTCAACTTGTCGAAGTGTTTTAGCAAGCAAACTTGAAGGACGTGGGATGCAAATGGGGTTTAACCCATTATAACATGTTTTCGAGATTCCCTATGCCTTTTAAGACTAGACTCCTCTGCAGAGTCCATCGCCATTTAGTCTGGCCAAATCGGGACTTGTCTCTTGCCCACCTCTCATGCTTCCAGGGTTGGCGTTACGTTGTGGTGACCTCCGTTGTCGTCGTAGCAAGCGTGCATCCTACTGATTATGATCTTGTTGTTGTTCTGGAATTCCGTGATTATGATCATCATATTCCCTGAGTGGGCGACTTCGGAAACGAGATTGTTTAGACTGTGAATGTACGGACAGCCGCCTTTCCAGCTCTAGGCAATGACGTTCTAATTTTTGTACCCGGTGTCGCATTTCTTGCATGGTGTGATGGTAATCATCACCTAACCCCGCAAAGCATCGAGTTCTGGCATTATGAGTTTCTGGGTTGGGTACCTCTTGATTTTTATATCCAGGAGGTACTTGATGCTCCTCAGGGGGAGGAGTGACATCAGTCTCGTACCCTTTTTCTTGGTGTTGCTCCTTCAATGAAGTGTCCAAGTTGATCGTTGAATAATGGATTTTGTGCTCAGCCATAATCCCTAGCAAAGTAAGATCCCCACAGACGGCGCCAGATGTTCGTACCAAGAGTGGAGAACCCAAATTGGATGGTTGAAGAGATCAGAGATCCTAACTTCGGCAAAGAGGGAGTCAGGCCAGGAGAACAATCTGCAAGACACTCCAATGCTTAAGTTAGCAATGTATTGTGGTAAGATGTTATATTCTGAGTATACCTACCGGTTTTCTTCTCCTTTTATCCCTCTATTCTGAGATTACCATTTTTCGGACATTTACTGCCTTTGGAGTATGCTCTTAATGTCATGATTTGGCGGTTTCATAACTTTATGATATAGTTGTTATGTAGTACCCGCTATCATTTTATAACATCAGATTCTTAGTTAATTAATTATCATTCTGTTATGTTATTATTTGTCTAGAATAGTATCACTTATAAAATTAATTATAAAATCATCACACTTTACTCTCTCAAATAAAAAAAAATTGAGAGAATTTATTTTTTATGGTAGAAACTCAAATGCAGTTGACTTCACGTGAAGTTGATAATTGAGAGCCGTTAGATGATTTGACTGATTTGACTAAATTTTCATCTAACGATTCTCGACTATCAATTTCACATAAAATCGACCACATTTGAGTTTCCACCATTTTTTTATATCATCCAACTACTCTACAATAAATTTGTCTTCTTTAAATGGCAATTTATAAATTTTTAAGCAAATAAATTAATGTTTCGCATTAGAATCCCCCTATCCTAAACCTTACTGCTTGTGTAATAACAATACTACGATAATGATAATCTAAAAAGGAGTATAAGTTTCGGGGATGCGTATACTTTCCACTCAAAACTTCATATAAATTCCTGAGCATTCACGAAATCATCCTTGTATCACTGGATGTACTTCATATATCAGCAAATGAAAGTGCCTTTTTTTAAATATACGATTTAGTAGTATTTATATTAAATAAGTGGTAGTCAAATTAGTTTGCTTAAAATTGGATTACGTAAGCGACCCTCTAGGCTTTTGCCACCACCATAACAATTAACAATACACTGAAACTGGAAACGCTAAATCGAGTACATAATAATAATAATAATAATAATAATAATAATAATAACTCATTAGTACTATTCGTTTCATAGTTGTTAGGACTCCGGATTATTATACTACCGGTATATTCATAAACGTTCATCATTTCAATTTCAAATTTTAGTGTCCAAATTCTAAATTTAAGATTGTCTTGTTAGTTTTCACTTGAGTTTATAATTAATAGATCTATTAGAATAGTTAATATTAGAATCGTTAATATATATCTGTATATTTCTTAGTATGATATTATTGTTAATTATAAAATATTATGTATTCATTATTTTGATTTATTGTTCACCTATGATTATTATATTATTCAAAAATAAATTGTATTCTAATATAAAAAATGTTTACTTGGCGTATTCTAATAATTAATGCGAGTATGCATATAGTCACCAAAAAAAAAATGCGAGTATGCATATATCTCTTCTTAAGTTATTTTAAAAAAATATCTCCTTTATAATTATATGAAAATTAATATTTAATAAATATTATACTAATTATCAATCATTCTAATTATACCAATTATCAATCATTATAATATAATTATAAATTATACATAATTAGCATTTATATATATTTATATTAGCATCAAGTATACTGACATAGCATATTTTAGTGTCAATATATATGCCTCTTTTTTCTTAAATTATTTTAAAAAAAGTATTTTTTAATAATTATATAAAAATTATTATTTAATAAATAATTATATTAATTATCAATCATTATAATATAATTATCAATTATACATAATTAGCATTTATATGATATTTACATTGACTCCAAATATGCTGATGTATTAAAATGTTTGACTTTTTCTTTTATCTTTTATTTTTGGAAAGTATTAATTTTAAATAATTATATTTATTAGCATTTAATAATTAATTATAGTAAGATTTGTCAATATAATCATAATATTTTATATTATATATTTTTAATAATTGTAACTATTTTTTCATATATTTCCATTAGTACTATATATAGTGTTTCATTTTATCATTCTCATGAATGTAAATTCTAGACCCAAAATTTTTTTTTCTTTTCTTAACTATTTCATACAATAATAATTTTTTTTTGTTTTTTTGTTTATCTAAATTGATCTTTTTAAAGTATAAATTAGAATTTTGTCGGCTTTTTTATAAAGCCAACCTTATTTTTTTTTTTAAATTATATAATAAATGTTTTTACTCAATTTGTTTTTTTTTTTTTGTCTTTACAACAGAATTGTCTTTTAGTGGCATCATTTACAATACCTCACATATATCATGTTTCATCTTAGAGTTGTTTTATTGATTCGAGTGTAGTGCTAATTATATAAATATAAGAGTTTAGCATAGTAAAAAAAGTGAACTTCATTTTGCTAAAAGATGGTTGGATCTTCTTATATACTATAAGCAATCTAATAGAATGTAGGTGATGTTATCTTTCATATGGAAACTGACACTACAAGAAAAAAGCTGAATACTATCGGATTTAGTGTCGGACATTAGCCACAGGTTTACCGGCGGATTTGACAATAAATTTGTTGGGTAAACAAATTACCGTCGAATTTAGTTTTTCGATAGTAAATTTACTAGTAATAATTGGAGAAAAAAATTGGTGTGATCATTACCACGGGATTTAAATCCAATGCTAATCCGAATTAGTGCAACGCTGCGTTTTGGTCATTCGCAAAGTATTACCATTAGATTTATTCGTCGGTAAATCCGACAGAAATCTTGCCCTAAATTCGAATCGCAAACCCTCTTCTCCTCATTTTTGAACCCCACTCTCTCTCTCTCTCTCTCTCTCTCTCTCTCTCTCTCTCTCTCAAACCACCTCCGACAGCCCCTCCACCAGCGTTGACCACTACCAACAGCGTTCAAAGACTGTATGGACTCCTTTCGTCACATTGGTAGCTCTATCACCGCCATTTTCGCCGCTCCTGCCACTGTTGCGCCGCCACGGCTGCCGTTGCCACCGCTGTCGGCACTGCTCCCTGTGTCGCCAGAGCTGCTTCTTTCCTCCCCTCTGGGTATGTTTTCCTCCTCCTTCTTCTTATTATTTTTTTCAATTTATTTAAAAAAAAACCCTAATGCAGCCTTGTCAGTTAGTCACTGCCACCGCCACTTTGTCGTCTGGGTTGCCACCACACCAGTAAAGTCCTCTGCATCGTCATTGTCTCCAAGTAACTCAATAATTAGTTTTGAGTAGTTAAACCATAAATCCTAATTTATCTGGTTTTAATTTGTTATATATTAGAAAATTTACAACTAGGATGTTTGTATTAGAGATTTAATTATTTTTCATATTTAGTTCATGTATTAGTTTAAATTTAGGATTTTTTGATTCTATTTTTATTTAGGATTTTTTTAATTCTATTTTGATGATTCTGTGTTTAAAATCTGCATTATTCTGAGTAGTTGATTATTGTTTGAATCTGCGAGTGTAAGATCCTCAACTGTAGTTCTAATTTCTGTTCTAATGTTGTTTGAGTTAATTATTTTCTGAGTTACTTAGTTAATTATTGTTAATCATCTGAGTTAATCTTAATTTGTTTATTTTCTGAGTTAATTATTGGTTTATTGATTATAGTTGTTAATTTTCTAAGTTTATTATTATCTGAATTAATTATTTTATGAGTTAATTAGTTCATTGTTGTTAATTGTCTGAATTAATCTTAACTTGTTCATTTTCTGAGTTAATTATTGGCTTATTATTTATTGTTGTTAATTTTCTAAGATTATTATTATCTGAGTTAATTATTTTCTGAGTTACTTAGTTAATTATCTGAGTTAATCTTAACTTGTTTATTTCTGAGTTAATTATTAGCTTATTATTTATTGTTGTTAATTTTTTAAGTTTATTATTATCTGAGTTAATTATTTTCTGAGTTAGTTAGTTGATTGTTGTTAATTGTCTGAGTTAATTAATTTTAACTTGTTTATTTTTTAAATTCATTATTGACTCATGTTGTTAATTTTCTAAGTTTATTATTATTTGAGTCAATTAGTTTATTGTTGTTAATTGTCTGAGTTAATATTACTTTGTTTATTTTTTGAATTCATTATTGACTTATTGTTTATTGTTGTTAATTTTTAAGTTTATTATTATCCGAGTTAATTATTTTTTGAGTTAATTAGTGTTGTATTTTTTGATTTAATAGTTTAAAAATTATTGAATTTAAATATTTAAAATTATATATTAATTTTTAAACAAAATTTAAAAAATTTAAAATTTAAATTTACCTCGAATTTACTGAAAAAAAATCAGACAGTAAAAATTACATGCGTAAATTTTTCGACAGTAATTAGTGGCAGATAAAAAAATCTGCTGATAAATAATTACCAGTAAGGTTTATACTGTCGGATTTATGCCGACGATAAACATATTACCGGGCGATTTTTTTTGGTAAATCCAAAAGTATTCGACGAATTTCTTGTAGTGTGAATTTATCATTGAGCTAAATGTGGTTATTCTTAACTTGCCGTATTATATGAATAACTGATGATAGAGCTTATTTAACAAAAGGATGATTTAAATTTGCATAAATTCTAAATATTTAATCTAGTCAAACTATTTTTATTAGTTGTTACAAAAATAATTTTAATATATATGTATCTAAGTTTAATAATTGAATATGATAGATATTATTTAAATAACTTAATTCTAATATTAGGATTTGATTAGTTTAGTTTTAAAAAAATATTAAAATTTGATCTCACTTTATTAGTTAATTTTATTTAATTTAGATATGTAATATTTAATTTATTAATTTTTAATTTTACTCTTTTACTATTTATGAATTTATTTTATCATATATCCAAGTAATTTAGTGAAAAATGTTGCTAATATAATAGTGTGCCATATAATTTTGATATATTTTTAATCTATTAATAATTAAAAATTAAATTATTTAAAATAATAATAAGTGCATATACTCTATTGTTCAAATCATTATATCATTAATTGATAATTTATTTTTTAATTTTAAAAGTATTCTAGTTAAATGCATATACTCTAACTAAGAAGTAATTACATTAGTCTATTAAATATAATTTTAAAATTGATTGACAATAAAATAATATTTTAAATTTTTTTATTATTGAAAATTTCATAATTAATTAGTTTGTTTTAGATAAATTATTTTAAAATTTTATTTTTTAATATATTGGATATAATTTTATTATAATTTTTTTATTATATTAGTAATTAATTTTTTTCATAATCTTAAAAGTAATATACTTATAGCAACAAATGCGAATATTAATATATGATTATAATAAAGATAATATTTATATATTATTAAAGTTAAAATCTACGTATTAATATTTTAAATCAATTAATGGTAGCAATCTATATGATTATATTATTAGAAAAAAGATAATATTTTAATTTATTACTAATTATACTAAATATAAATTATATAAATTATATAAATTATACTATAATTGTACAAAATTATTTATTTTTAAATTGGAGAATTTTATTATTATATTGTTAATTGATAATTTATTTTTAATTTTAAAAATATTATAATTAAATATATAGACTCTAATTAAGGAGTAAATATGTTAGTCTATGAAACATAATTTTTAAATTAAATTTTGAGAATAAAATAATATTTAAATTTTTAAAAATATTTAATAATAAAAAAATATTTGTCAAAAGTAGTCAGAATTTTTTTTATTTATCATTCATTAATTATTATAGTAATTAATAAATACTAAATAAAATTAGTTTTAATATTTTTTATTTTTCTAGCATTACCGTTAAATTTTTTACTGTTAAAAATTCTATAATTAATTTGTTTAAAGTAGTTATTCGAGATTTTGTTTTCTTATATATTGAGTATGATTTTATTTTGATACTTTTTATTATATTATTAATTAATATTTTTTTCCTAAGTATTATATTTATAGAAGGAACGTGCATATTAATATATGATTATGAGTAAAAAAATATTTATATATTATTAGTTAAAATATGTGTAATAATGCTTTAAATTAATTAATAGTATGAATATATTTAAATATATTATTAAAAATATAATATTTTAATTTATTACTAATTACATTAAATATAAATTATATTACAATCATACATAATTATTTGTTATTAAATTAGAAAATTAAATTATTATATTATTAAATAATAATTTTTTAAATTAACCTTAAAAATAATTAAATATATAAACTCACCTTAAGGATAAATATGTTAATTTCATCATTAAATTTCTGCCTAATTTATCCCTATAAAATTTGACCGAGTCTTGGGGGCATGTTATATTGTTATCCAAAGGATATTCAAGTGTAATAGATTGTTTTGCAACATATATAGCATTTGAATGTAGGGGGTGGCAAACGGTCTAAATCTGCTGGGTCGACCTGTGTAATCTGTTAAAAAAGATGGGTTGTGCTGAAAATTTGAAATCGTCAAATAGTAAAATTCTGTCTAACTTGTACCGCTTAAATTGCGAGTTTTGGTGGGGCAGAGTGGATTTTTTCGCCGGATTTAGTATTTTTTTGACAAAGGATATTTTTATAATTTTTTTTTGCCAAAATCCAACTTCCCCAACCCAACTTACAAAAGAATGAAGAAGAAAATTGAGTGTTTTGGATTATGTTTATTTTGTTTTAGAGACAATATTTATAATTATGTTTTGGATTATGTTTATTTTGCTTTGGGAACAATATTTATAATTATGTTTTGAATGAAAACTTGGTTTATAATTATGTTTATTAGATATTTATAATTACAAAGATTTTAATGTTTGTGAATATAAAAATTATAATTTATTTATACTTTTAGAAATTATAATAGTTAAAAATAAAAAATAGAAGAAATTTTTTTATACCTTTATATATATTATTTAATAGTTAAAAATAAAAAAAAAAGAGAATATTTGGCGGGTTTAACCCGCCGTTAAGAGGGATGGACTGAGATTCTGAAATCGCCTCACTAGATGAAGCGGAACGAGTCAGCCCGTCAAAGAACGAGCTTCTGACGGGATGGGGCAGGACGGGATGAGCTTCCCCACTTGCAACCCCTATTTTGAATGAATAATTTTCCAATCTCATTACAAAGGATAATTCATTATTCTCTTCCATTGCCACTTAGAAGGGATATTCTTATTATAAAAATGATATCAATTAATTATTTAATCATGTTATATATATACAAAAGTCAACTACTAATTCAGTCTATTATATAAAATATATATTAAAATATAAAATACATATTAAAAATATATAAAATGACACATATACCATTATAACTAATTTTATAGTTAATTTTTAGTATATATATATATATATATATATATATATATATATATATATATATATATATAATATTTTTTAATTATTTCACATAAAGTATGTATAATGATGCAGGGTATACATTATCTACTCAACAGAGTAAAAAAAATGCGCATTAGTATATAATAATATATAATTAATTAAAATTAATATTTGTTTAATCTCTTAACTAAAAAAAAAAATTATTGTTAAGAAAATGTGTTTCGATTCAAATTGATCCGAACAAACAAAAAGTTTAGATGTCTAACAACTTTACTTTAGCAAAAATATAATTGATAAACTTTATTTCACACTTGCTTTTATATATATATATATATATATATATATTTTGCTGGCTAGTCAGATATTTGGATAAAAAATAAGAGTTAAACAAGATTTTTAAATTTAAAATAAAATGATTTAACATACTAATAATGTTACGTATAATTATCTATATAAAAAATTAGTCACTAACTATTTATCATATATAAATATTTGTAAATAATATAAATTTGATTATTAATTTATTTTAGGTTTGATTAATTATTTTATTACAATATATTTAATTATTTTAATATCTAATTATTTAATTAAATAAAATATATGAATTATATATATATATATATATAATTATTAAGTTAATAATTAATTTTTAGTGTGTATCTAATATTTTTATTACCATTACCAATATAGTACTAAAAATTATGGTAAGATACTAAAACTATGATAATAATTATTTAATAGAGACAAGAGAAACAGCTCACAAGCTGAATAAACTTTTTTAGCCGTAACCACCCAACCAACAAACACAAAACTCCAAGACACACTCCAGTAAGTGTAACTGTCATAAACTTTTTTTTTAATCAGCCAATCATTGAACCAGTAAATTGTCCCTTAAAAAAATTATATAGAAATCATTGGAAATTATGTGACTACCGTGGAAAGAATAAGAAAATGCCAAAGAATTCTTCAGAACCATACGCACTGGAAATCCACGTGGATGATCTGTAGTTTCCCACTATAAATATTCAATGAAAACATTAAGCTTCTCCAAATAAAGCAAACTTTAATTTAATCCCAAAACAAATAAAATAGAATTTAAAAGCGAATATTCAATTTGCCGGTTTAAAATGTGTTTTAGTTTCTTAATTAGAGATCTCTATTTTACTTCGTGAAAAGAAAAGAAAAATATCTTACGCATGCATCAAAATTAATAACTAAAATAAATCATTATATATTTCTGTATAAATATATTTATTTAATTTATCTTAAATAAATATTTTATATTTTAATATATATTTTATATTAATAACTAATTTTAGTAATTAATTTAATATATAAATATTATTTTAAAAAAAATTTATTAAAAATTTTAAATAAAAGAAATTAATAAAATTTTATATCGAGATAAAATAAAAAAATGATTATACATTTAATTTATTCGTTAATTTTTTTTATTTTAAAGTGAATAAAAACTTTTATATTTAAAAGAATTTAATTTTAATACACTGTCTATATAAATATTTAATTACAACGTCCTTTAAAAAAATTATTTATGTAATTAATATAAAATTAATTATTTTTTATGATGTAATATTACGTAAATAAATACATATATAAAATTAATTTATACTGATCTTATGTTAAAATTAAATTTTTAATTTTTAAAAAAATATAAAATAAAAATTTTAAAATTTTAGATTTTTTCCAAATATAAAAATAATCTTCTTTATTATTCTATATATTTTTTCAAATATAAAATAATGATTCTTTAATATTCTAAAATCTAAAGTTAGTAAAAGAAAAAAAAAAGTTTATCATTAACGAACGTGTCACAAAAATTAGGCCTTTGGCCCTTTGCCGAGAAAACGTCCAGGGCGCGTAACAAACTTTCGGGGTGTTGGCAGTGGCACCCTATATAACTCTCCCTTCCCTTTCTGCTTTCTGTTACGATTTCATTACTATCATTAAAGCTTACGCTTTCGCTTCTTCTCCTCTCTTTTCTCTCATCTCGCCATAATGGCCGCCAAAACCATCCTCGTCACCGGTGGGGCTGGCTACATCGGCAGCCACACCGTTCTCCAGCTCCTCAATGGCGGTTTCAAGGCCGTCATCGTCGACAACTACGACAATTCTTCCGAAATCGCCGTCGAGAGGGTCAAGGGACTAGCTGGACAATTCGCCTCCAACCTCTCATGCCATAAGGTTTTCGCCGCCGCCACTCTTTCTCTCTGATTGGTTGCTCTGACTTTTGATTTCTTGTTGCATTGTGTTTCCCAGGGGACGATAATTCTGGTTTTGGGGTGTTTTTTATTTATTAATTTTTTTGGGTTTGGATTTGTTTATTTTGGTTTTATGTTAGATGCCGAGCATATTTCACCTTGAAAATTGTGGTGGGTCCGACTGGGAAATTAAAAGTGAAAAAGTTTGTTTTGGTGCTTTATTCCGTGCCTTAGTAGATAGAAGGACGGTGACAGCTTCGAATTTTCGAAATTATGTGTTTATTTTGGAATAACTTGTCCCAAGTCTGTTTCACAATTGAATTTCATGATGTACTTTTGTTTATTTCGTTATTGGATCCCGTCATACTCTGTTGCTTTCTATTACGTCCAATTTTATTTACAAACACTATTCAATTTTGATTTTATTCCCCCTCCCCCCTCTTTCTCTTTTATATCCAATTCCAGTCATGAACTTTTTCTTTGTTGAGCTATCTTTACTCTTTTTTTTTTATCCCTCTGAAGTTGTAGACACTGGTTCTGAGATATTACACATAAATAAAGTTCGGTGTGCGTGGGTGGTTTATATGGGCAATTTCGTATCTAGTTCGTTATGATTATGATAAAAATAAATTTCAATTATTTTTCTCACTGCAGTTAGACCTCCGGGACAGAGAAGGACTTGAGAAAATTTTTGCTTCCACAAAGTAAGGACCTTTTTAAATTTTCTCCAGTATAAGAATTTTATTTACTCCTTCATTCTGTGCTTCATGTTCTCTTATTGATTTACTTGATCACTTATCCTACACTTTTAACTGTTTCTGGTATTGATATCTATTTCTTCAGGTTTGATGCTGTGATACATTTTGCTGGACTGAAAGCAGTAGGTGAAAGTGTGGAGAAACCACTGTACTACTTTAATAACAACTTGATTGGGACAATTGTGCTACTTGAAGTCATGGCTGCCCATGGATGCAAGAAGGTAAGCTTTTGGTCTTTAATTATTGGCTTCAACTCTGTGAAGGGACATGAATTATAGCCACCTTGTTTAGTCCTGTTAATGAGAAAGTATCAAGCCATTAATTTAGTTCAAGATGAACAGGGCAAAGTGATTATATACTGATTTTTTCTTTCTTGAATGGTTCCAGCTCGTGTTCTCATCTTCAGCCACTGTATATGGTTGGCCAAAGCAGGTCCCATGTACAGAAGAGTTCCCTTTGTCAGCAGCGAATCCATATGGACGAACCAAGGTATAGCTAACTGGCTCAGAAAGTGTTAAGGCATTTGTTAGTAGTGATACTGGAAATATGGGAAGCTTGGGAAAAAATTGATTTTGATTTAAATTTAACTTTTATGCCAGGGTCTTGTACAAAACATGTTTGTAATTTGCTTTACAGTACTGATAGTAGTGTTGGCTTGGAATTGAGCAATGATATCTGATAAGAGTTTTGTCTTTCAGCTTATGATCGAAGAAATTTGCCGTGATCTCTATCAATCAGATCATGGATGGAAAATAATATTGTTGAGATACTTCAACCCAGTGGGTGCACATCCTAGTGGAAATATTGGTGAGGATCCTCGTGGAATTCCAAACAATCTCATGCCATTTGTTCAGCAAGTAGCTGTCGGCAGACGCCCTGCACTGACAATTTTTGGAACTGACTATAAAACAAGCGATGGCACTGGAGTATGTCTCACTATCTTTGGCTTGTTTTACTAATCTTCTCCCTTGAAAATTGCGAGCAGAGCTCATTGCATGAGGCCTGTTAGGCATGCATTTCCATTCCTGCCCTTTGATTTCTTCCTAGGATCTTACATATTGATCGTATCTTTTTCTCAGGTTCGCGATTACATTCATGTTGTTGATTTAGCAGATGGCCACATAGCTGCATTGAATAAACTAGAGGATCCTAAAATAGGTACTTTTCTTGTTTCATCATTTGGTTCTATATTAAGTGTATTGGCTTTGTTAAACTCTGCCAGTAGCAATGGTTGGGAACTGATCTTCACTAGAATCCAGTTTTATTTATTTATTATATTTTCATTTTATGAAATGATACCGTGGATTGTGGTTAAATTTTTTACCGTGCATTCACAGGTTGTGAAGTTTATAACTTGGGAACTGGAAAGGGGACGTCGGTTTTGGAGATGGTCAAAGCTTTTGAAAATGCCTCTGGAAAGGTAACAGGCTATTGTTCTGTTTCTCCTCTATGATCTGTTGTTAACTTGTTACTCTTTTTGTCTTGTGAAATTTCCAACTTGAATTCGGTGCCACTGAGCGGTGCATGCTCATTTATTTAATCATTTTCTCCCTTCGGTGTTTGGGATCTCAAAAACAAGCACATTCATAAGATGCAGGAAATGAAAAACCTGTGAATAACGCTGCAACTTGGTAGCTTCATTGATTGCCTTGTCATGCATATATATCCAATATCCTTGATGCATTGCTGAAATAAATTTGTTTGGATTATATGGCGAATCCTTGAGACCTTGACTTGCATGACTAAAATAATTGTTGTCTTACTGTTCAGAAAATTCCACTTAAAATGGCTGATCGGAGACCTGGTGATGCTGAAATCGTTTATGCATCAACAGATAAAGCATCAAAAGAACTCAATTGGAAGTAAGTATTTTATTTTAAGCCTCTCTATGAGTAACATTTTTTTAAAAAATATATTACTTCTCTAACAAATATATTTCCCGTGCAGGGCAAAATATGGCATTGACGAGATGTGCCGTGATCAATGGAATTGGGCTAGCAAAAATCCTTATGGATACGGATCTGCAGACTCTAAGAATTGATCCTATTGCGAACCCTGTGACACCATAGGACCCTGCCTAATTCAGCTTTTTTTTTCATAATAATTTTTTTTCCTTTTCCCATAGCCATTATAAAGGTGGAAAGTACATTCATAAATATAATTTCTAGTTGCGTAGTAAATAAGTAGTGGTTTATTTCACAATAATTTAAAGTTTCTATAGGTTCCGGCTTACAGGCATTTATTGATTGAGGATTCTCTCATGTCCTTCAGCGTGATTGCATCCTTTTTTTTTAATCTTTTTGTAAATCTAAACCACACATTTTAAAGTGTGACTAACAAGCTATAATTTAATCTTACCTCATTATTTCATTCTAAAGTTATTCTGAGAGCATCGTATGTTTCGAATCACCTTCCCTTTATGTTTCTCTCTGATTTCCTTTAAGCCGTCGGTGCGCGAAGAAGACAATCTCACAATTCGGTACTCTCCATTTTAAATTCAGTCAGGATGAATATAATGGAATCAATTACTAATAATTGAGCATTATCATTCCAAAAATGTTGAATTTCAGTAAATCTAAAATCCATGTACCCGCCGACAGTCGCATATGATTGATAGGTAATTCATTCCATAGTTACATTTGCGGTCATGCAAATAAAACTAAGAGAAAGTATGGGAAACAAGTTCATGGACAATGTGAACAATAGAGAAAAATATGGAAAAATAATGCTAATGAATAATGTGAACAATAAATTAAAAAAAAGGTAAAATTAAAATTAAAAATCAGATCATTAATTAATTATTTAATTTTAAATTTTAAAATTTGAAAAATTAGGATTAGCATTTAAATTCATTCACACTACATCTAAAAATATCACCATAACCTCCAATACACGTCTAAAAAACTCGCCGTCATCTTCTCCGGTCCTCACCTCGTGCTGCTACACTCCCCGCCAGCCATACCGACGCAGCCTCCCGTCGACACTGCCTCCACCTCCGCCGGTCAACCTGACGTGCCTCGCTTTTTGGCGCTCAGCCCAACACTGCTGCCGCTGTTTTCGCGCCACTCTCCCGGCAACTATCATTGCGAACGGCAAGTCCTCCCCGTCGTGCGTCTGTTGTGCGCCAACCTCGGGGTCGTTTTCAACCTTTGAGGCACATTGTGGTTTTATTTATTTCAGAAAAAAATTTAGGCTAGTTTGACAGAGTTCGTGCAGAAGAAAAATGAGAAAATTTGACTCTGATGAGCTGGCGCCAAATGCCGCTACCTAGCGTTTAGCGCCATGCACCTTGTGCTGTGCAAGCCTTTTGTTGAGTTGGCGTTTAGCGCCAGGTGCTTCGTAAAATATGTCAAGACCACATGCTAGTGGCCCTAAATGCCGAGCTTGGCGTTTAGCATCAGAAAATCAGAAACCGCACAATTCTTCTCAGCCTCAGCGGCGCTAAACGCCGAGCCTAATGTTTAGTGCTAGTAGCGCATATTTGGATTACACAGAAGGGATTTGTTAGCTTAGCTTTAGTTATTATTTATTTTCTTTTCTTTTCTTTTTATTATTATTAAAACAAAACACAAACTTTTAGGGTTTAGATTTTATTATTTTATTTTTAAATCAATTAGGTTAGATATAAAAGGAGAAAAGATTCAACCCTTTGGGCTTTTCTCTTCTCTCTCTTCCTAATTCCACACTTTACACACTTTTGAAACCCTAGCTTTTTTCTGAGTCATGAGCAACTAAACCTCCTCTATTAAGGTTAGGAGTTCTGTTTATTTTGATGGATTAACATTATTGTCATTCTATTTTGATTAATGTATTGATTTAAATGCAAGGATTACTTTCGTTCTTCATCCTAGGAATTAGAGTATATTAGAAGATAACTCTTTTTTCTACTTGAATTCTTATTGAATCTTGGAAAAGTTAACTCACTTGAATAACAGCTTGAAATGAACTCATCATAATTCTCTAATTAATTGGACTCAACGTGATATGTGACATATAATCACCTTATCTTCGGGTATTTAGGGTTTGTGTGGCTAATTTAAACCTTTAATCTAAATTAAGTAACCAAGGAATTGGCGGTTGGTTAGGTTAGAGGAGATTAAATTACTAAGAAATTAGGGTTTAATCAATTAAAGCTTGCCATGAATTAAATCTTGCATGATTAAAGTAGTTGGTAAGAATTGTTAATCCGGAGAAATAAATATCTCTAAAACCATAACTGTTTCCCCATATAATCTCCACAACCCGTTTACTGTTTGCTTTTTTAATTTCTCTGAGTACTGTTTAATGCATTTGAACCCAAAACACTCCTTTGTACTTGTTTGACCAAGTAAATAATTCAATTATTGTTGCTTGGTCCATCAATTCTCGTGGGATCGACCTTCACTCACCTGAGGTATTATTTGGTACGATCCGGTGCACTTGCAGGTAAGTTGTGGATTGTAAATTCCACACCAGAAGGCCCAACCCATGAGGAAAAAACAACACCTTCCCCTATTTCTCATTCATAGTTGTAAAAACCAGACACTCTCGGTCGGTCGGATAAAAAATTAGTGAACCGGCTAAGAGACCGGTCCGAATAGAGCATAGGACCAGATAAGGAGAAGAAATAGTAAAAGTTTGACCCGACCGATTTTGATACAAACCGACAGGTTTAAAAAATCCAGACTAGTTCCATTTTTTTATAACCACCCTTCAAAACTGAAGGATCCCCTCCCCAACCCACTCTCTCACTTTGTCACTTTTCTACTCTGAAGTCTAAAATGAGCAAAGGAGAGAACAGAGCGCCTCAACATTCTCCCTCTCATTGCATGGTCGTCGTCTCATTGGCGGCTCGTCTGCATCCACCAGCTCCTGCGCCTTCAGCTTCAATATTGTCGCTTCCATGTTTGTCACTTCCGTTCGCATCACGTCGTCCTTGCGCCTTCATTGCGTCCGCCAGCTCCCGTACCTTCACTGCAACCAGATCCAGAACCGACTTAGGATGGAACAAGAAGAAGGTCAAGCAAGTAGAAAAAAAGGAGCATGAAGTAGATGGCATCGACTTTCCCTATTTTCCAAGTCAGTTCCCCCTTCTTTATTCAATTGGAGCTTGATGCATACTTCTGATTATTATGTTAGAAAGGAATCATCATAATTAGAACCATTTGAGATTAGAGAATAAATGATTTTAGGGTTTGAAAGCTTAATTTGTTCATTTGTTTGTTATCAGGCTATTACTAATTGCAATATTTTTTAATTGTTTCAGTTTGTTGTCTCATGATTTTTATTCTATTTTTTTATGATTGTGGCTATAGTTGGATAATCAAGTAAATGTGTGTTTCTGATTGTTCAGAATATTATACATATGGTTCAAGATCTATTAATAGTTCTTAAGTTTGAAATTTGAATGCAATTATTCAGTCTACTTAGAGTGTTATTGTTTGTCCATGTGTTTTGTCAATTTTTAGCAAATCGATGGTGGTTCGATATCTAGTGGTCTGGGAGCGAAACCTATTCCTCTGTGCAAGTACCAGTTTTCTAGAAGTGCATCAAAAGCGTTTTCGATTAGACCAAATTTGAAAATAAAAATAAAGTAAATCTGTAAATTAATAAATATGACTTAGAAATTGAAGTTTCGAAAACCAAATAGATAACAAATAGAAAGGTTTGCAGTGAAATTAAAGAGACACAATAAAAATGCCTTTAATTTGATTCAACGACTTCAACATAAAAGATTTAAAGGGCAGAAGGATAAATTGATTAAAGAAAATAAAGAACACTTGATGAGTAAAAGTAAAATTAATTGAAATGATAAGTTTACAGAAAGAATAAATTGAAAGAAAGAAGAAGATGAAAGAAACCTTAAAGAAAATGTAACTCGATTGCAAACTCAGAAATTCGCTGGGATGTGAGAGTGCTAGAGTGTTTTTTCTGAGTAAAAGTTCCAACCCTTATTCACTAAGATTTCCTAATATTTATAGGCTAATCTTACATAACTGCTCATTAATTTACAATTAATTATAATTAAATATGGCATTTCAAATTTTGAAACGCAGTCTCTCTTGGTAACCGTTCCCGCCGCATAATTGAAGATATTCTCCATGATCTCCTCGTGCAATAAAAGCCATTAACTTTCCACTTCCACAACTAATCGATCAGCTCTTTCGAAAAGCCTAACTCAATTCTTCGAATCGAATCTCCTACTCGATTTGGCTTACTCGATCAACAAAATAATCAAAATCCACATCAACACTGATTACCTCCAACTTCAGACTTACAAGCGTACCTTCTCGAGAAACCATACTATACTCATTTTGATTCAACTCACTGTTATCGAAAATATTTTTTCGATCAACAAATTGCCCCCTTGGATTAATATGGTTGCTTTCGATATTATTATCGAACAATAAAACACTTAATCCAAAAGACATTACTTTTCAAAACCAGTAATAATTGTCATTTAAGACTCCCCATTACCACTAAGCTACTCAACACGTCTCCCGAGACTTGCGCTTTCTCTTTTTACCACTTCATCTTCTTTACGAAGTTACCTCTATTTGCATTCCTTTCACAGTAACAGCTACAGTGATACTTTTAAATTTCACCCTTTCTTCTTTATTCGAATCTCTTGAACTCCTCATTCTCTGAACTCCCTTCGCATCAATAATTCCCCACAAAATCCCCAACCTTCAATTTTCCTTGACAATGGCTGGTTCTTCCTCTCGTGCCGTTACTCAAGATAAGGGTAAAGGTCATGCAACAGCACCACCATCTCCACCAGCTCTTCGCATTCTTAATCAAATCAATGATAAAATCATTTATGACCCCCATCTACAAGTCAATGATACCAGGATTCTAATTCCCTTCACAATCGGTGCAGATACACATTGCTTCCTTGGGCCGATTGAAACTCTTGAAAGGGCAAACAAAAGATTTATTGATAAACCAAAATTTTAACATTTCTCACTTCATCAACCAAAAACCTTTTCGAAACAATCCAAAAATTAAACCTCGAGGGTTTGATTTTACAACTTGGTACCAACGCCTCGAACCTACAAAGGGTGCTACTTGGGGAGCCCTAGGAATACATGAACTGTTAAGACTCTCCCACTTTTCACTCACTACACATCTTTGGATGATTGGAGCAGTGACCTGTTTCTAGAACAGGACTACCAATAACTTCTACCTTCCCTGTGAAATGATCGGAATGTCTCCCATTGACGTAGCTGCTATTACAGGGCTCCTCATAAATTCTCCAGACTATACCCCTGACATGCAGTCTCAGCATCAATACAACATCACCTTCAACACCCCATACAGTGACTTCATTGCCCATAACATGGGTGCAAATGGTACAGAAATCACCGATGATGAACATGTTGCCTTCTTGTTTTACTGGCTAAATGCAGTTCTGTTCTGTTCCCGAAGCGTACAGATGTCAAAACTTTTCCTTCCCCTAGTTGCTCTTTTACATGAGAGAAAAATTTTCAACTTGGCCAAGCTTCTTCTCAGACACATTTTCGAAGAACTTAGCCTACTTGTCTCTGACCTCCGGGACAACAAAATAATCAACATAGGAGGTCCACTTTGGCTTCTTCAATTATGGCTGAATGCCATTTTCGAAAACTACATGATAAAACCTGTAGGGGGCCACACTGATAAACAGCACATCGAGGATTTTCGTTTGTCTAATTACAAACCCAACTTTCCAAACGCCCAATCGGATGAAGACAAATTTTGGACTATTTTTTCTCTTTTCCATTCTTGCAGAAATTTTAATAATGATCAACTCAATTTCACTCCTTTTTTGCGTCGCAACTGCGGTCCTGCCTGGCTCGATCGTTTGCTCTTTCCTAACATTAATGAGGAAAGAGAACTTACAAATCGAACTTGGGCTCACTTATTGGCTGTTCAAGTAATACCAATAGGGCTGCCATAATATAAGAAGGAAAGGTCAAAATAACCTTGTACGCCCCTCATTTGATTGCAAGACAATTGGGATTCTCTCAGGCTATCCCAACTTCTCAACCTCGACACAGTGAACCATTCTGTCAAATTACTCTAACCTCACAAGAAGATTTCAATACTTGTCTCTTAAAAAATAAAAAACGAAGAGACCGCTTCAACTTCTTGATTTATGAACGCAGTTCATTTATCACCAAATCCTGTCTCGAATGGTGACTTGCTTATTACTCAAAGTATACCCATACCTTAGAAGAAATCCATCAAACTGCTATTCGAGCAGTTGTTACTGAAAGCTCTCCAAAAAGGACACACAAAAGGAAAATTGAAGCTGCTCGGCCACCACCGCATAAGATCAGAAGGACTCCTACTAGAACTTATCGCAGAGTAATTTCCCTTATTCATAACTCTATTTCCAAATTTGAAATATCCTTCGAATATCACTGTTATACATTTTTGAAACATAATTGATCCTGGACTTTTAATAGCTAGTTTTGCAATCATCAAGTGAAAGTGCTGATGAAAGTGAACCAACCAACAAGGATTCTCTTGCTGCTTCCTCTCAATCGAAAGATGCAGCCGATTCTGATCCCAGCACTCAATTAATACTAAGATCTAGAATTACTCAGGTAACACATTCATCACTAACCACTTCTTTCTTAGTTTAAAAATAAATCTTAAACTCATAATTGTGTACCTTTTAAAGGTTCAGATGGGCAAACAGTCGCCATAATTGGAGCTTTTAATGAATATAATTAAATCGAATCAAACGCCGATTGATGTTCTGTAGTCCATTCGAATTTTGAACCATTTTTTAATTTCACCAAAGGCGCGAATACCCTAGTTCGATATGAAAGATTCGAGATGAATCTTCGAAGGTAATTTACTTTTCCCAAAAACGATTGCACTTCTTTCTTTGTTTTGGGTGCAGATAATGCTAATATCGCATCTGTTTTATTTTTATCAATAGCTATCCCCTTTTTATGAACAACAAAGCCTAAGAAGTTTCCAGCCGATACCCAGAAAGCACATTTCAAAGGATTCATTTTTAATCCTTTCTTCCTCATAGTGAGGAATGCTTTTCTTAAATAGTCTATATGCTGACTCACAGAAATCGATTTTACCATTACATCATCGATATACACCTCCATAAACTTCCCAATAAACTCATGAAAAATAGCATTCATGGCACGCTGATATGTCACCCCAGCATTCTTCAAGCCGAAAGGCATAACCACCCACTCATACGTACCTAACGTCCCAGGACAACGAAAAGCAGTTTTTGCCACGTCATCTTCCGCAATAAAGATGTGGTTATATCTAGAATAACCGTCCATAAAGCTAAGAACTTCATTTCCTGCTGCAAAATCGATTAACATGTCTGCGATCGGCATAAAATATTCATCCTTTGGGGTGACATTATTTAAATCTTGAAAATCGATACACACCCTTAACTTCCCATTTTTCTTTATCACAGGGACAATATTCGACACCCACTCCACATAACGTGTAGTTCGAATAAATTTTGCTTTGATCAAACGTTCTATTTCTTCTTTTATTTTGACATTGATTTTAGGAGCAAAACGTCTTGGGGTTTGCTTCACAGGTCAAGCGTTGGGCTTTAATACTAATCGATGTTCTATTAATGAACGATCGAGACCAGGCATCTCATGGTAATCCCACGCAAAGCAATCTTTAAACTCATGCAACAAATTGAAAAGGTCAGTTCGAAAAGAATCAACAAGATCTTTACATATATATGTAATTTGAACATCATCATGAGTCCCCAAATTAATTTCTTCTAAAGGATCTTGAGATTCGAACCCTTTATAGTGATCATCCTCTTTTATTGAATATTTTTCAAATCCCTAAAGGCTCCAAATCGTAAATACAATCGAAAGTAAAATCAATAGAATCATGAGAAATAGAAGAAACTTGATTTTCGACTAAATCATTACTAATTTTATTTTCTACACAATGGGCCTCTGCTATTAAATCAGCATTCTGGCTCACATCATTAGTTTCATTACAAGAAGTAGGGAAATCATTACTAAATTCGATTGGAAGCGTCGAATAAAACATACTACCATCAACAATTTTACTAACCCTATCCGATTCAACTTCATCAGAAGAATCATCTTTATTTTCTAAAAACAGAAAATTATTTAAATAATTATGTAATGTTACCAGATAATCAGGAACCCCATCACCCTGACTCATAGTGCAGTCTTCAAAGTCTTCAAGAAAGACAGTCCCAACCAGTCGGTTCGAAACCCACGTCTGGATAACGCAACTTTACCGAAAGGCCTTCTGAAGTCAAATAAAAACCTTCACAATTATAAGGATTTAGAGATCGATCAACATTTAAAGGCTTTAATTTTTGATTATAAATCCGAAAATCGACATGCATGTGTTCGACATATAGACTCGAATCTGCTTTGACAATTTCAGGTTTGCCTTCCTTAGTCCATAGAAGCACGCTCTGATGCACTGTTGAGGGTACAACACCTACACCATGAATCCAATCTCTCCCCAGTAAGGCATTATAACTAGCCTTCGATGGCACCACTACAAACACAGAGTGTCTCTCTGAAGACCCCACTTTTACAGTCAAAGTAACCAGCCCTCTCGCTGGTGTAAAAGCCCCACTAAAGTCAGTCACAGCGATATTTGTAGGGACCAGATCATCAAGATGCTTTCCTATTTTTCCCAACATCCTTTCGAGCAAAAGACTAATTGCTGCCCCACTGTCAATCAACACCTTGTTTATTTTAAATCCATTCAATATTGCAATAACATGAAAGGGATGCAGATGAGACATCTGTCTTTCAGTAGGACGAGGAAAGAAACCTGGCTCATCTTCCATGAGAATGAAAGAGAAAGTCCCTTCATCTTCTTGATCATAATCGTCATCCGAATTACTCTCGCATTCCCCAAGGTACTAAGTCGGAATGATCGAAATCGTTCCTACCATATCATCATCTCCTTCATCAAAACATTCCTCATCAACATCAACGTCCTTATGTTTGTCGATTCCAGAGGATTGAGCCACTGCCTTACCCTTTTCCATCTTTGCTGGTGATGGAATTTCCTTAGGGTAAGTCTCTCCATCAGAAGGAAAGACAATCCGTGAATGCACAGAAGGCGTTTTCCCCTTTTTCACCTCTTTTCCTGTCTCCATTTGAAGTTTTTTATTCCGATTGAAACTTCTTCCTCCACCTCTGCCTCTTGGATAACCTCTGGTTCGACCCCGATAGAAGGCATACTGATTCTGAGAAGGTGCCTGATGCCCCAACTGAGGGTTACGTCGATACATATGATCACGCCTTTGGAATTCTTGACAGTTTCTAATCCACTGAACACCTACAGCCTGGGATCGACTTAAAGGTGCAGTGACATCATGTTGAGAGATTTTTGAACTAGAACCTTCGACACATCGAATTGGCTGTCTTTGGCGTGCTTGCTCCTCCCTTTGAGCCAATTCTTTTTTCATCCTTTCCTTCTCAAAGATTGCTGCCACTTCAGCATCAAACACAACATTACACTACAAACACAGAGATACGTCCCAGTCTTTTATCTTCTGCTGAACCAAAAAGTCCAGCAAGCCATCTCCCGTTCTGGGGTATACAAACCTTACCTGTGACTCAAAATCATCAAGAGCCACATCGAAATCATAAGCCATTTCGACCATATTCACCCCCAAGTAGGGTTCAACACAACTGGCATCAACCTCGAAAAGATCTACATCAACCTTCATCTCCTTTTTACCATCATCAAATTTCAAACGTCCTTCCATGATTGCCTCTTGAATCAAATCCCTGAAACGTACACAACTGTTAGTCTAATGACTAGTTGCTTGATGAAATTTACAATAAGGCTTTCCTTTCAAATCTTTTATGGAAAGTAAATTTCTACCCTCAGGCAAAACTAATTATTTATCCTTAAGCAATACGTCGAAAATCTGATTAGATTTTGAGATATCAAAACTATACTTCTTTCCACTTTTAAGTTTTGAATCATTCGACTTTTCATTACTAGGAAGTTTTTTCAGTAAAGAGCAAATATATGGAGGACCTTTCTTAAGTTCAGCCAAATCGACTTCTGTTTCGAAGTCGAATTCCTCTTCTGAGGATTCCATAGTTACATATGCCACCTTTTCTTTACGAGTAAATGGTTTACTCTTCGACCTCTGTTCACTCCTATATTTTTCTTTTTCTTTTTTCATAAGTTCAGTCTGTCGAACTTTTTCAGCCAGATAGGCTAAATCGGGAATATGCACATTAAGTAGTTTTCTACGCATATAGAATCCCAACCCCATAGTTGCTATTTTCACTATCTCATTCTCAGGTAATGACACATAGCATCTACTTCTAGCGTTTTTGAAACGTATTGAATAATCATCAATGGTTTTACTATCTTCACGTTTCAAAGCCACCAAATCAGTAACTGCTACATTCATTTCACCTCGATAAAATTGAGCGTGAAAAGCAGTTTCTAACTGATTCGATGTTGTGATCAAATTTGGTCTAAGATTCGAGAACCAAGTAAATGCATTCTTCGTTAATGACGAAGGGAAAATTTTTATTTTTAAATTTTCATCATTAGCTAAATTCCCGATCTCGACCAAATATCGAGCAACATGTTCAGTAGTTGATTCTCCAACTTCTCCAGCAAATTTTGTGGTTATTTCCGGATTCTTTACCCCTCTTGGTACTTCTTCCATTTGAACTACTTGGGGAAAAGTAGACACAAAATGAGGTTGATTCATAAAATCAACATTTAGCCCTACCCAATAATTCATCAGCCATGTGAATGATTTTCCCACTTTGCAATCGCATACACTAAAAATTACTGGAAAAATATTTATTTGACACACTTCGATTTAAAACTGTCCCACCAGGTGTGCCAATTTGTTTTGTCAATTTTTAGCAAATCGATGGTGGTTTGATATCTAGTGGTCTGGGAGCGAAACCTACTCCTCTGTGCGAGTACTAGTTTTCTAGAAGTGCATCAAAAGCATCTTTGATTAGACCAAATTTGAAAATAAAAATAAAGTAAATCTGTAAATTAATAAATACGACTTAGAAATTGAAGTTTCGAAAACCAAATAGATAACAAATAGAAAGGATTGCAGTAAAATTAAAGAGACACAATAAAAATGCCTTCGATTTGATCCAAGGACTTCAACATAAAAGATTTAAAGGGCAGAAGGATAAATTGATTAAAGAAAATAAAGAACACTTGATGAGTAAAAGTAAAATTAATTGAAATGATAAGTTTACAGAAAGAATAAATTGAAAGAAAGAAGAAGATGGAAGGAACCCTACAAAAAATGTAACTCGATTGCAAACTCAGAAATTTGCTGGGATGTGAGAGTGTTAGAGTATTTTTTCTGAGTAAAAGTTCCAACCCTTATTCACTAAGATTTCCTAATATTTATAGGCTAATCTTACATAACTTCTCATTAATTTACAATTAATTATAATTAAATATGGCATTTCAATTTTTGAAACGCAGTCTCTCTTGGTAACCGTTCCCGCTGCATAATTGAAGATATTCTCCATGATCTCCTCTTGCAATTAAAGCCATTAACTTCCCACTTCCACAACTAATCGATCAGCTTTTTCGAAAAGCCTAACTCAATTCTTCGAATCGAATCTCCTACTCGATTTGGCTTACTCGATCAACAAAACAATCGAAATCCACATCAGCACTGATTACCTCCAACTTTAGACTTACAAGCGTACCTTCTCGAGAAACAATACTCTACTCATTTCAATTCAACTCACTATTATCGAAAATATTTTTTCGATCAACACCATGTTTAGGTAGATTCTATTGAGTATTTTATATTTTTATTTATGTGACACAGAATCAACTGGTTCAACCAGTATTCCACTAATTAAATCATTGATTCAGTGATCCAGTAGTTTGATCGGTTTGATCACTAATTCGGTTATGACAATTATGTTCTCGTTCATGTTCTTGCACAAAAAGATCTGCATCCTTGTTGCCAGTCTCTCAACCACCCTTGCCACCATTTGAAAGCTCACAACCGCATCGAGAAAGCAGAGGATATGTTGCCGGCGATGGTTCCTTCCCATGCGTCGGATCTTGCATTGCTGCCGAACCCCTATCACGATCTCAAGGAAGCACCACCACCATGAGTGGTGGTGGATTAACCATGATTGGAAGGACGCCGTGGATCCCACAAGTTCGGAGATCTCTGCCTTCCATCGTCACTGCTTTGTCTTTCACCATCTCGGCTCCATCTTCCGCCTTTCCCTTCGCAACGACGTTGTCCTCAGCGCCGTTATTGGCCGTGTTTCTTATGCCATTGTTGTTCTCAGGTGTTCTGCCACTGCCATTGTCCTACTATATAACAAATTCACAAATTGAGTCAGTAGACACTACAAGAAAATAGAACATTTGTAACAAAAAATTTGTATCAAATTTAAAATTGTTACAAATTATAGTTTTTTTTGTAACAATAATTAGTTATTATTACAAAATAAGAATATTTTGTAACAATAAGAAAATTTGTTACAAAATATTGAAATATTTTGTAACAACTTGATTTCTTTTGTTACAAATTATGTTGGCTTTCGTATCGAATTGTTGTTTTGTTACAAAATGTTATAATGCTTTGTAACAAAAGATTATATTGTTGCAAAAATTTAAAATATTTTGTAACAAAAAATTAATTTGTCATAAAATACAATATTTTTGTAACAAGTTATTTATTTGTCACAAAATTCAAAGATTTTTTGTAACTAATAAAAAATTTTGTTTCAACATACTAAATGTAAGACTTTGAATTTTTAAAAATTAACATAATAAGTTATTTATAATTTATTATATTTATTTAAGATTTTATATTCAAAAATTTATTTTACTAAAAATATTTAAGTCAAATTAATGATAGTTTGAGTTTAAAATTATTTTAAAATTAAATAATAAATTATTTATAATTTATTATATTTATTCAAAATAAATTTTTAGAGATTTATATATTAGACGGAATATTTTTTATTTATAATTTAAAATTTTAGTAACTGAAAAAAATATAAAAAAATTATATCATTTAATTTAAATATTTAAGATTTTTGAATTTAATATTTTAAATTTTATGAATAAAAAAATTAACTTGAATATCTCCAATTTTATCTTAATTAATATTTGTTTAAAAATAATTATAAAATAATAATAAAATAATATTTTAAGAATAATTAATTTAATTACTGTAAGATCCATAATTTTTGAAAAAATATTATTATGAGTTAATTTTAATTTAATTATTCATAAGGAGTTTATTTTCAGAAATTATTTTATTAAAAGTAATTAAATCAAGTTTTGATAATTAAATAATATTTTTAAAGTAAATTTGAAGGATTAAATTAGATTTCAAAATTAATACAATATAATCTAATTTGATTTAAAATTTGTCAAACTCCAATTAAACAAAATATCCCTAATTTCAAATTATCCCTAACCAAACCCTAATCTTAAAAATTAAACACAACACCCTAATCCCTTTTCCCTGTCAGCCGCCATCCCTAACACACAATATCCCCAACACTTGCAGCTTCAGCCAACCAAAGAGAGAAAGAAAGAAAGAAAAAAAAAGAAAGAAAAGAAGAGAGGGTTGCGTCGGGGAAGGAAAGGAGAGGGGAGGGAAGAAGGAGTCACGCGGCACTGATGGGTTTGCCGCCGTCGTCGAGTTGCCGTCAATGGAGAGAGAGAGGGCCGCCAGGAGCTGTTGCGTCGCCATCATCGTCGAAGAACCAGCTGAGGGAGAGCGGCGCCAAAGAGAGAAGAAGACGCGAGCAAGGGCAGAGAGAGATGGGGACCGCGTCAGCTCGCTGTCAAGCCGCTGCCGTCAAGGGTCCGAGTCGGCACTGTCGTCGCCGCCGCAGTTGGGTCACCGGCAGAAGGAGAACCTGACACGAAGTGGGTGAAGAGCCACTGTGGTTCATTGCTCCCAGCTCACTCTCACCACTGCCAGTGCGCCGTTCATGCTATCGCCGTTCTGTTCGCTACCACCGAGGATCCCGTCGCCGTCGGATCTGTCGTATCGCCGTTGAGGGAGCTTGTCACCACCGTTCTTCCATCAGCGCCATGGATCTGCTTCGTCGCCGAACTGAGCTATGTATGAAGGGTCAGAGCGCGACGGGAAAAGGAGACACCTTCCGCCGCTGCCTCGTCTCCAGGGTCATGTCACCGTTGCAAACTGCCGCCATTCTGACTATTGGAAGCTGCCATCGAGCCTTCGCCTTCTTGGTAAGAGTTTTTATTTCCAGAACCTTTGAAAATTAGTATTTCAATATAAGTTGTTAGAGATTCTGAGCTGTTGGTACCTTAGGGATTCGGTTTCGGTGATTGCATGTCAAAATTGGGGTTGCTGCCACTCTTTCTGGTTTTGTTCCTCTGTCATATTTTCATCCTAATTATGTTAGCATATTTTATTCTAGTGTTGCTAATTTATCTCTTAAACAATTATGATTGGTACTGAGATCATTGTTGCTGCTGCTCCAAGAGAAAAGTTGTTGCTACTAGGATTTAAAAACAAACGAAGGGTTTGTTGCGTTTAATTACCGAGTTTCGGCTAATTGAGGTAGGAAATTTTATTTTGAAATTAACTATTTTAATTTATGAATGTCATGGAAGTCTAGGGTTTAATTTATTAGAACTTCTGATTAGGGATATTGTTTTTGATTATCAGAACTTGTGAATATTAGGGCTGTTGATTATTGTTCTGTGTAGTTTTTTTTCTGATTTGTTACTTGTTTTTTTTAATTGTTCTGATTAGTAATTTAGTATTATTGGAACTTCAAATTATTACTTGTTTTTGTTTTTAATTTGTTCTTAATTTAGTTGATGCTAGATTGATGCCCAACAAAATTCATTCATAATAATTATTTACATGTTCATACCATCGATTGAGTTGTTACTCTTGAGTTGTTACCCATGATTGAGTTCATATCACCATGAACTGTTGATGAATTCTAATAGAGCACAAAATAAAAACTGTTAGTGAAACCACCAAAGATATTTGCCTCTTTGTTGCCGGCATGAAACTTTATGCAGAGTCTAAAAAGGTATGTAATTTCCGTCATTCAGCTTGCTTCATGATCCTTGCGTTTGTTTTTGGAATTCACTCTGTGAGGTTTATGAATTATAAAATTGTGGCAAGTGGCAGAGAAAACCTAAAAAAGATAAAAATAAAAGATGTTTGTTGCAAACTACTTGAATGTTGTTTTTACTACCTAGGGTGTTATTATTTTATAAGCTTAACTATGTTATGATCTTGGTCAAGTCCCCTTGTTAATTTGACATATAGTCATAGAAATAAGGTGGCTAGTTCAATCTTTTGTACAGATTGTATAACTGAATTGCAAATTTGACCATTTGGATCTTAAATTCTATTCTCATTATCAGATTTTAGAATTTTGTTTTTACTGAATATTGTGTTCTTTCAAATGGCATTTTTTGCATTTTGAAGCTGTAATGATCTCATGGCTTTACTGAAAGCACCATCCTCACAACCTCCTTGGTGAAGGGAGGGGAATGAATCCTTTCACGTTAGAATTTTATATGATCTTATCATATAACTACACCCAGGGATGCAATTATCAAGTTATTTGGATGTTAGAAAAAACAAAAACTATTTTCCTTTTTTAACTTGAAGTGGAAGTTTATGTAGCAAGAGTGAATACAAGGTCAACAAGCAATTGAGACCATTCATGATGGGTTTAATTATTAACAATCATGTTGACATGTTGGGTTCAACTTTAATCTATCTATATTATTTTCTTCGAATGAGGCAACAGTCATCAAATGATAAGAAGACAACTGAATAAATCAGTGTCAAGATTATATATTTCCAGAACTACTCCAAATGTTTCACATTATATTTGTCACTTTGCCTTTCATTACATGATCATCACTCATTTGAACATCATTCAGTGTTGTGTAAATATCAGATTAACAACAATTTTATACTAACAACAATTTTATACTAACTATATTTTAACAACAAATCTTGTTTTTTAAGCTAGTGTTTTTTGTTTGGTGGACTTTTCAGGTGTGTGCCACTTTTTAGAACTTCTCCATGAGAAATGAGAAAGGAGCTGTATGAACATGATGGAGTTTGTAATTTGTAGTTTATATTTTGGAGATTTATAATTCCTTATTTTTCTTGTCCTATGTATCTATCTAGTTTATTAGGGTTCTTAAATGTGTCTTGTTAGTTTGTACTTTAAAGTTTATATGTTGAAGATTTATAAAACAATCTTAGTTAATGAAAGATATTTGAACTATCTATGTTATTATGTATTATATAAATGTTGACTTGTTGAGTAAATTAGTTAATATATTAATTAATTAAAAAATAATATAATTTGATAAATTATGTGTGTAATTTGTATTAAAAAAAATTATTACAAAATAAATAGTATTTTGTAACTAAAGAAAAAAATGTTACAAAATCAAGTTACATTTTGTAACAAAATTTTATGATAGGAAAAAATAGATTGTCACCAAAAATACTTTGAAGATCAAAATTTGTTACCACTTTTGTAACGACTTTTGGTTTTTTGTATCAGAAAAATTTGTTACAAAATATCACTTTGAATTGTAACAGTTCCGTTTTTTGTTACAAAAACTTTTTGTAACGGGATATACTGCAACGGCCCCTTTTTTTGTTACAAAATCCTTTTGTTTCAAAATTTTGATTTTTTGTAACAATTTTTTTTTGTTACAAATATTACTTTTTCTTGTTGTGAGGAGACGAAGCAGACGTCATGATGCTTGTCGCTACTGCAATCTCCACTTTGACATCCGGTGTGTTTGCTTTTGCTGAGGTCTTCTCAGTTGCAACGTCGCTCAAGACCACCGTATGTGAGTTTAGATATGGTTGCTTTGGTGGTGGCCTTCACACGATTGCCACCCTTGCCCAGTTAAGATTTGCATCCTCCCCCGTTGCTGGAATTTAGTTCTTGACTTCTTGCGTTGCAATTTTTGTGTTTTCTCTTCTAGTTTAGATTCTGGATATCTAATTGATCTTTAATCGGATTTTTTGGAGTTCCATTGTTGATCTGTGAATCTTGTATCTGAGCCTGGATCTACAATTTTTTGTTAGATTATATTATGCAATTTTGCTTGATTTGGTTGCTCTGGATGCCTTAATTTTGTTGTTGAATCTAGAATGATATGATTATATGGATACATTTTTCTTTGAATTTGAGGATGAAATTTTGGATTTAAATGCTCTTCCTCTTTAAAACTTATTTCACAAATCATTCTACTTAGCCAAACATTTAGAAGAGAATTGTAATTTTTTTAAAAAAATTCACTATGAATATAAATTTTTAATCCATTGATAAAATAAATAATTAAAATTTTAGGATCCTTCACATCAACACTGCTAGCATAAATCATAAAATCATCATAATATTTGCTAATAGTATCAATTTAAATATTTGATCTCAAATTAAATTTGACAGACCTATTTTATCTATTTATAGAATTTTATTAATTAATAAAACTATCCTATTTGAACTATTGAGTCCATTTTTATTCACTATAATTAACTATTCTTAAATTAAGATAATATGACTTATATATGATAGAAGTTACAAATTTAATAGTGATTAATTTCACACTTTATCAATCTCCTTATTTTAAAAGATTTTTTTCACCCTTCCTGACCGAACATAACTCAAAATTTTCTATCACATCTCTAATTCCAAACCGCTTTCCAAAAGAAAAAATTTCCAACCTTTACCCCATCCCAACTCACCCTACTATACCCCACCTGCAGTCACTGCAATTTTATCTCTCTCCACCCCACATGTAACCACTGTCATCTCACCCCATTTCACCCTAACTCAATTTTTTTTCACACGCACCCTTTGCCTCATTTCTTTTTCTCTGCCTTCGTTGCTGCCATTAGCGGATGGAAGTGATTCAGGTTATCCAATAAAAATTCGTGATTCGGCTCACTTTAGACTCAGTGCACCTTAGTTCGTTTTATTAAACAAGTTGAGTTTGAGCTTTTTGTAAAACCCATTAATTAAAAAGGTTAGGTTATAGATTTTAAAAATAACCTATAAATTTCGTTGAGTTGATTTATTAAAATATTATTTTTATAAAAATAAATTATTTTTATTTTGAATTTTTAATTATTCACTCGTATTAAGACCAAAACAAAACAAATAAAAATGAATACTTAATACTAGTGAATATTGTAGGTTTTTTTATCTTTTGTTGAAATAAAGGTTTATGTATATGTATTGTAAGTATGGTTATGATATGTGACTAATGATTAATATATAAATGAATTATAAATTCCAGAATCCATCTAATGTCAATTTAGATTTTTTTTTAAGTTTATTATTTTGAATTATAATTTACAAAATAAGATTTTCAAATAAGTTTGTAGGCATATTGAGCTTTTAAACAAGCTGAGCTTGAATATAAGAAAAAGCCTATAGAAAGTAATAGACTTAGACTTGAGCCATATATATTCACAAGATGGGTTAAGCTCGTCTAAGTTAAAGCTAAGCTCTAATTGGCTCATTTTTACCCCTAGATGTCATTTCTACTTCATCTACTGTCTTTACCTATGTTATTATTCTCCTGTCTCTTGTTGTTCCTACTTCCTTTGCCACATCACTATTGCTAGGTTTGTGCTCTGTCAATGTTGCTACTTCCTCTACCATCATCACACCACTGCGCGCGACTTTCTCTATCTCCCATAATTGTTGTACCTCCACCTTTATCCTTGCAGTCGTCATCTCCAACCATTCATGTTTTTTCTCTCTCATTGGCATATCGTCTCCTTCTCCTGCACTAATTTCAATTTTGAAATGATTTTTTTTGTTATTGTTGTTGTTGTGGTGGTAACTATAGGTGAGGTAAAAGGTTCCATTGTTATACTATTGTTGTGAGAGTGATAGTGACATTATCGATGGTAATGAGGGTAAATGGCAGCAATAAGGTAAGGAAGGAGAGGCTCAGGTGTTGAAAGCGAGGGTGAAAGAGAAAGTGGTGGTAAAGAGATTGACGGAGGGCAAAAGTAACGATTAGGAGAATCAAAACAGGATAAACTAGTAAGGCCAATTTGTGTACCTAGTTAAATAGACAGGTTTTTACACTAAAATCAAGCGTGTTTAAATTTTGGATTAAATAGGTTAGCCTGTATAATCCGTAGATTTAAGTGGACTAAACTTAAACATGCATTTATTTACTTATTTGACAATCGTAGTAACAATAATGGTGAAACAAATGATGAACGGTAAAAGAGTAAGAATTTATGATGATAAAATAGGATCAACGGGGGGTGAGGGTTGGGAGTGAGATTGATCAGGCAAGGATTAATATGAAAAAAATAACTACTTATTGTTTCAAGAACCTGTAAATTAGGTTGATATTAGTTATTAGTGGTGGTGGTTAGGTTAGCTATACTAGTTGACTTACTTAAGATTAGTCAGTGATGCATGCAGATACTTTAGTGTGTATATAAGCATGCATCTATATGAGTAGTGTAGTCAAGGTTATATAGAATAATCAATAATCACATTGTTACATTTCTTAGTTTTGTTCAATTTTTTATTTCTCTGTTTTCTCTTCCTTAAGTGCGCATGTTATACTTATAAATAGAATGAATTCGAGAATGAAATTAAGATTAGAAAAAGTAATTTAATAATTTTAAATATTTTTTTAGTGTTTGAATAATTTTATTAATCAAAGTGTATTTTTTATGATGTTAGTTTTGTTTTTCATAAATAAAAATAGGAAAAGTATAATTAACCAACGATATTTTTGAATAATATGTGAACAATGTGAATTAATAGGGTTAAAAGAGTAAATTAATCTTAAATTTAATTAGTAACATTAAATTAAGATGTAGTGTATTTTTATTTGATTGGTGGTTGTTTATGTTGTTCAAGATGGTCATTGTTTACCTAACACTCCCCATAAAAATAATACTTTACTGTTAATTCAATCAAAAGAGGAAAGAGCGGCAAAAGAGTTAATATACACCCGTGACAGTGTGTTTGATTATAGAATATACTTTTAAGATTACCAATATATAGATCACATTTTGTACTATATAGTATATACCATTTGGTTTTTTAGTTCCGTATAACGGTCCAAATTAACAGTCTTATAGTTTGTGTTATAATTATTATTTTATTATAGTATTAAATATGTTTATGAGAAGAAAAAATTAAATAACTGAATATTAATTTTTAACTCCTACAAGATGTTGAAATACTTAAAATTATTTATGGTAGGAAAAGAAGTCCTAAAAAATATTTAAAATGATGGACATTTACAATTGAGTTACACTAACTTTTCTCTAGAATAGAAATTACAAGAAAAAAGAAAAAAAATATCCATACATGAGATATTTAAAATAAAGAATCATATTATATTATATAAAAATTGTTTTTAGGGACTTAATGACTTAATAATGACATTCGGATATGAATATATCATATATTTTCTTGCTAATTATATTATGTTGTCTTGTAGCTATTGTTTAAAAAAAAGACAAAGATAATTTATTTATTTAAATTATTTGCACTCTAAAATTATTAAATTATCCTAAAATAAATTTTTCTACTATTCTGTCTATTCGTACTTGTAGCTAGATACGAGTTTATGCGATTTAGAGGCTAAAGTTAGACATATGACGTATCAACACCAAGTCAAGGGTAACCTACAAAACACTCTGATACTAAAATTAATAGTACTTTTAGGATAGATACAATGAGAAAAATGTACCCGATCTCTTGGTTCCCTTTTCCTTGTCTTATACCTTCTTAAGGTATCCATTATGCATTTATGCCTTTTGATTGTACGTTTTGATATTATAATTTGGTAACTTTCCGAGTTTAATAGCTTTGATTCGACAAATATTATTTTTAGTAACATTCCGATCTTGTCCAACCTTTTTGGACTCGTAGTGTGCTATCCTTATCCAAAACAGTGTCCTAACTTAAGTTTCTTGACATGTGATTTAGGTAAATTAACCCAAGTTTTACTGGACCAAGCCCATTTGAATTTTTGTTTTTTGTTTTTATTAATTTTTTGAGCGCCAAAAAAGGTACTTTGACGAACCTTTTCAGTTTTTTTAAGCAGTTGCATCTTCTCTTGATTTTCGAACCGTCAGGTTTAATTGCTTCCTTCTCTCCTCAGCAATTAATGTTGTACTTATTATTATTTAAAGAAAATCCCTCTTTACTTTACTCTTTTATTTCTGGAAAGAGAAGATATCCTCTTTCTCCAAGGACTTCCAAAATTCTTTCAAAGTGACCTTCGAACTCTCCTTTGATTTCTTTTCCTCTTCACGGTGCTTCTAGTACTTCTGATGGGTGGTCATGTTCGCCATTTATTCTGCACATTACGTGACAGTTCATCCTGTTCAAGTTCGAGCACTCATTTCCATTTCTTTTTTTCAAATAGTTTATTACTTGCCTCGGATTTTATTGAACAACTGAAAATTTTCATGTTCCTACTCCTATGGCTTTGAATGGTGTTTCTTTTGTTGGCAAGTTTACGCTTTAGTAGGGGTACCACTATTTAGATTTCCTTTATTTCGAATGTTAGGATTTTTTAGTTTCCCTTGAATTTCCGGGAAAAAAGCACTTTCTTTCAGATTCCTTTTTTTTTTAGAGAAATATATATTATCCTCTGGATTCCACGATCATTTTATGGGTCTTCCTTTTCATGATGTAGTGGTGGTGCCCCTATAGGTTTTAAACAAGATGCCGAAGAAGAAAGTAATTGCTACTCATGAATGGGTCGGCACGTCGTTCTCGAGACTTGGTACAAATCCTCTGTGCATGGATTCCTATTCCCGGGTTTCATCAGAGGTTAAGTCAACTCCATCTTCCATCACTCAGGACGAGTTGGACGCCTTTTGGGAAGCCGAGGTTATCTTCATTATGACATAGAAAATTTATACGTCCTATCTCCTCCATCTCCAAGTGATCATATCTGTCATTTTAACCACCATGCAGGCTCCCAACCTGACTGGTTGTGGATGTATGAGACGTTGTTCACCTGTTTCAGAGTTTGTCTCCCTTTCTCAGACTTCAAACAAGACATTTGAATTATACAGGATGCGCTCCATCGTAACTTCATCCCAATAGTTGGGCCATTATCCGAAGTTTCGAGCTCCTATGTTCTTTTTTAGGATTAGAACCTTTGTATAGGGTTTTCTTTTATTTCTTCAACTTGACCATGCCTTTTAGTTCTCAAGGTTGTGGTTTCATTTCTTTCTGAAGTAATTCAAACAGGAGAATTTTCAATGTCTTCGAAGAATCTTATCATGGTTTCAAGGATTTTATTTTAATATGAGAAAGTTGAAGGCACGACGCCCTTTCTTATGACTTTGGAGGATGATAAAAGATTTAATTTGTATTAGAATTTTAATATCTCATCTCCAAAGATTTACCTAGAAGGTGTTAATGCTTCTAAGTTTGCGAGTATTCACATGCTCTTAGAATTATGGAATGACTATCCCTAAGTTCCCTGACCATTTTGGCTGATGAGCATATTGCTCGGAATGCCATTGGTAAACACTTCCACTTTTGTTATATAGTTTCCAATTTAATTACCTTGTTGCTTATTGATTTAACTGTTTCATGGCTTCCTCTTACTTTTTGGCAGTTGATATGTGAAAGAGTATTATCCTCGGTTAGAAATTTTACACAAATAATTTCGCTGATAGTATAGTTCCTAACCAACAAATAATACTCAAGCAAAGTTTAATTTTGGTTGTCACAAGTCCAACCCAATAAAAATAACCGAGAGTATTAGTCCCAGGTCGTCTTCTCAAGAAATTTCAGTGAGGTATTCATATTATTGGTTATGGTATCCAAGGGGTTGGGTTGGTAAAAAAGGGCAAGAAAATAGATTCAAGTAAATAAAGCAAACAAACAAATAAAGCAAGTAATAAAGAGAGACATTCATGGCAAGGATTGAGAATATAGGATTTCTATCCTAGTCATTAATTATCATACAATGATTAACAAAAATTTATCCTATTTAGTCAACTCCAACATCGGAAGAAGGTACAATGTTATCTTCAACATAGCGAGAAAGTCAAATAAGACTAGTTAATCTCAATCCAAAAGTCGTAATTAACTTACTAATTGAATTAGCAAGAGATCAGAGTCAATGGAAATAATATTAACTAACAACTCTAGATCACCAATCTAAATTGGGCATTAATGACTTAAGATTGCCTAATTTCTCTTTCCAAGTCAAGAATGCTCAAAAACTACTCTAACATCCAACCAAGCATTTTGTCAAACACTTGGAAGGTATAAAAGGAAAGTATCATAAATTACAAGAATAATAAAATCTACAACTACCAATTGCAAGAAAATAACAATAACAACTCAAATCAACAATAAAAGAACATCAAACATCAAATTGCATTAAAGAAAATCCAAATCCAACAAGGGTGTTCATAAACATAAAAGAGGCACAAAAGAGAAATTAACAAGAAGAAACTAGAGAATTGAACTACTAGAGCATGAAAATATAAAAGAAACAAGATGAAAATAAGAAATTAAACCTAGATCTAAGGAGAAAATAAACCTAAGAACCCTAATTCTAGAGAGAAGAGGGAGCTTCTCTCTCTAGAAAACTAACCTACATGATTCCTAACCTAATCTAATTGCTCCCCTTTGACCCATCTTAAATTTTGCATGAAATAGCCTCAGAAATGAGTTGGATTTGGGCCTGGAAAGCTCAAAAATTGCCCCCAGTGAATTCACTTTAAGTGAGTCACGTGCCGCTCGTCAACCGTGCGCGTGGACGACGCGTGCGCGTCGCTGGCAAATTTCCTTCTCACAGGTACGCGTGGGTGACGCGTGCACGTTGCTTGCAGATCTTCTTCTCACGCGTACGCGTGAGTGACGCGTGCGTGTGGCCTTCAATTCTCCAAAAGCTCATTTCTTTATGAATTCTCCACTTTGCATGCTTTTCTCTTCATTTCTTCCATCCAATACTTGCCTTATGAATCTGAAATCACTTAACAAACATATCAAGGCATCGAATAGAATTAAGGTGAATTAAATTTAGCTATTTTAAGGCCTAAAAAGCATGTTTTCACAGTTAATCACAAATTTAGGGAGAATTACAAAACCATGCTATTTCATTGAATAAATGTGGGATAAGTTGATAAAATCCCCCAAATTAAGCACATGATAAACCACAAAATTGGGGTTTATCAATATGGCTGGTGATAAACCACTATTTTATGGTTTATCTTGTGCTTAATTGAGTGGATTTTATCAAGCCTTTGCACACTTATTCATACAATTTGCATGATTTTACAATTCCTTCCTAATTTTGTTCTATGGTTGAAAACTCACTTCCTAGGCCTTTAAATTGTGTATTTTAATTCCCCTTTATACCATTCGATGCTGTGATCCGTGCGTTAAGTGTTTTCAGGATATATAGGGTAGGAATGGCTTAGAGGATGGAGAGGGAGCTTGCAAAAATGGAAGGAGCACAAGAAATAAAGGAGATAACTAGCGAGGAGTGACGCGCACGCATGGCTCACGCGTGCGCGTACCTGACGCGTATGCGTGACACGCGAAGAAGACCATCGACGCGTACGCGTGAATGACGCATAAGCATGACGTGCCCCATGTGTAGAAATCGCAGAAGACGCTGGGGGCGATTTTGGGCTGAGTTTGGACTCAGTTTTCAGCCCAGAAACACAGACTAGAGCCAGGGGACAAGCAGAGACTCAACACACATTCTCATTCGCATAGTTTTTAGTTTTAGTTTTGGATCTTAGAGAGAAAACACTTCTTCCTCTAGGTTTTTCTTCACATTCATAGATTTAGAGTTTTATGCTTTTGATTTGGACATTAAGAAGAGTTACTACCTCCATTGAAGTTTCCATTATTCTAGTTTGTTTCTTTATTTCTTTACTCTTTTAATCACCCATTAACCCTGTTCAGATTTAAGTATGGATATCCTTGATTTTGGAATTTATTAATGCAAAGAATTATTTTTACCTTTAATTAATTTTCTGTTATTATTTTATTTGAATTTCCATGTCTACTTTTCTTCCCCAATTATCGTTTATGAAAATGGCATTCACGTCAATGGAGTAGACTCCCAACTTGACTTGGGAGTTGATTAAAAGGAGACCCTTGAGTTGGAATACTCAAGTGTAATTGGAGATTGGAAGTTGTTGGTTGGCTCTCTAGTCACTAACGCTAATCCTTCCATGGGAGAGGATTAGGACTTGTGAATTAGAGTTAGCTCAATTACTTGACTTTCCTTTATTCGGTAAAGGTTAACTAAGTAAAAACAACAACCTCTTACTATTACACTTGGGAGAATCCAACAAGGATAGAATTTCCGATTAATCTTCTCCCAGTCAAGGCTTTTAATTTAAATATATAAAACCTCTCATTAATCTTCATCGCTTTATTTTATAATCATTTATTTTTCTGTTCTCCAACTCTTAAATTTCTCGGGAAAAAAATTCCTAATCAATAACTTGCACTCTTGTGTCAACTCGTTGGGAGACGACCTGGGATTCATACTCCCAGTATTTTATTCTCAATTTGTGACAATTCTTTCTAAATTGATAAGCGGAGTTTTCGTCAGTTAAGAACTGTACTCGCAACGTTATTTCTATATTAATTTCTTAATCGGCAATTTTTCGCCCCGTCAATTTTTGGCGCCGTTGCCGGAGAGTTGCAATAGTGTGCTAAATTATTGGTTGGTGTAAATATTTTTAATTTTACATATTTGCATATTTTATTTTATTTTATTACCATGAGCTGTATGTTTCTTTCATTGAATGACGCGTTCACTACCTAATCCGAGCTTAGCTGTATTTGATCCTGAAATAGAAAGAACTATTTAACGTATTAGGCGAGCTCGGCGTTGGTTAGCCTCTGAGGGTGGTGAAGTGGTTACTACCAATTCACCAGTCTTATCTGAGAGCGAATCTGAAGCGCCATTTGAGGAAGAAACAAGCTCCTTTTCTACTGATTCTGTTGATTTACGTGCAGGTAATATGGCGGAGCCTAGAAGGATTACTCTTTAGGAAGCAGGAGCTCCGGACTTTACACTGCAACCGTATCAAGCGCATCATCCAAATTTGGCTGCAAATTTTGAACTGAAGACTGCGCTAATCAACTTACTGCCTAAGTTTCATGGCTTACCTGCTCAAGAGCCTATCAAGCACCTTAGGGATTTTCAGATAGCCTGCTCAACTACTAGGCATCATGGTGCAGATGAGACTACTATTTGGCTATAGGCCTTCCCATTTTCTCTTTAGGAAAAGGCAAGGGAGTGGTTCTACACTCAACCTAAAGCAGTCGTTACCAATTCGGATCTGCTCAGAAGGGAGTTCCTGGAAAAATATTTTCCAGCTGGAGTAACCTTGGACTGGGCTTGATAAACCACTATTTTATGGTTTATCTTGTGCTCAATTGAGTGATTTTTATCAAGTCTTTGTACACTTATTCATACTAATTGGATGGTTTTATATTTTCCTTCCTAATCTTGTGCTATGATTGAAAACATGTTTCCTGGGCCTTTAAATTGCTAATTTTAATCCTCTCTTATTACTGTTCGATGCTTTGATATGTGTGTTAAGTGATTTTAGAGTTTATAGGGCAGGAATGGCTTAGAGGATGGAAAGGAAGCATACAAAAGTGGAAGGAATACAAGAAACTGAAGGAACTGCTAAAGCTGTCCAACCTGACCTCTTGGTACTAAATCGACCATAACTTGAGCTATAGAGGTCCAAATGAGGCGGTTTCAGTTGCGTTGGAAAGCTAACATCCGGGGCTTCGCAATGATATATAATTTTCCATTGCTGCTCTGAAGATAGGCAACACGCACACGTGGATCACGCGGACACGTGACCTGGAGAAAATTCAATCCACGCGTACGCGTGGACGACGCATACGCGTGACTTTGCAGCGTGCTGGACCTATGAAAAATCGCTGGGGGCGATTTCTAGGATGTTTTTGACCCAGTTTTTGGCCCAGAAAATAAAGATTAGAGGCTATAAAGTGGGGGAATCAATTCAGTCAATGAGACAACATTCATTATTCACAATTTTAGGTTTTTAGATGTAGTTTCTAGAGAGAGAGGCTCTCTCCTCTCTCTAGGTTTTAGGATTTAGGATTTCTCTTAGTTTTAGGTTTATTCCTTCTTCATTCTAGGTTCAATGTTCCTTTAATTTAAATTCTCTTCTACTTTTATTTATTCTAGTACTTTGGTTCATTTATTTCTCTTGTTAATTACTTATTTTCCCAATTTGGGTTATGAATCTTCCAATGTTAGATTTGATTTTATATTTAATGTAATTTGAGGTATTTCAGATTTATGATTTTAATTTAGCTTGTTACTTTTTTAGCTTGAATTGATTAATTGGTGACACTTGAGTTATCAAACTCCTTTGTTGATTGATAATTGGAATTTGCTAATTGATTTGGATCCCTCTAAAGCTAGTCTTTCCTTAGGAGTTGACTAGGACTTGAGGAATCCCATTGATTAGTCCACTTGACTTTCCTTTATTTAGTAAGGGTTAACTAAGTGGGAGCAATAAAAATTCTAATCATAATTGATAAGGATAACTAGGATGGGATTTCCAGTTTTCATACCTTGCTAAGAGCTTTATTAGTTATTACTTTAATTCTTGCAATTTACTTTTCCTGTTCATTATTCAAAAACCCCAAAAAGATACTTTTCCATAACCAATAATAAATCATACTTCCCTGCAATTCCTTGAGAGACGACCCGAGGTTTAAATACTTCGGTTATAAATTTTATTGGGTTGCTTTAGTGACAAACAAGTTTTTGTACGAAAGGATTCTTTGTTGGTTTAGAAACTATACTAGCAACGAGACTTTATCTGTAAAATTATTTACTGACAGAAAATCTGATCGTCAAAATGGCATCGTTGCCGAAAAATTGCAAACGTGTGCCTTATTATTGGTTATTGTAAATATTTGCTTTTTCGTTTCTTTGTTAGTGCTTCTAGTTTTAGGAGTTTATTTTCATTAATTTCTATTAGTTTTTTTTATTTCTTTTGCTACTATGAATTCTCACCCCTCTGGCTTCAAGTTTGGTTCCAATGTTGTTGTAAGGAATGGAAGCTATAATGAGAACAGGCATCAAGGTTCGAAGAATCAAAGATGGAAGGAGCCACGAGGATCTGATCAACCCTTTCGGCAACAACACCTTCCAAGGCACCATGGACAACGACCATCTTACAATGCATGCCAAGGCAATAGTTATGGTGGACCTTTTCGTGACAACCAACCGCCACCAAATTACTTTGGTCAAGAGCCATTCCAGGGAGCGTACAAAGATGATGAATATGGTGGACTCCCTTGTACTTACCAACAAGCCCCACCCTATGCTTATGAACCACCTCCACAACATACCTTTGAACCACCAAACTCACAAGCCCCTTTCTACCAAACACCCCCCATATGACCCTAACCCTTATCCACCACTTCCGTATACACCATGTCCATATCCATCGACCCAAGAATCACAGGCTCGCCTCAAGGAAACAGTAGATCAATTTCATGCAACCCTTCATCAACTGGAGCAAGCGATAAATTAATTAGCTTCCCGATGCTCGGACACTCAAGGAACTCCCATGGCTTTATGTGGAGAATCTAATGAAGAACGTAGGATGAAGGAGACACTAGAAACTCCAGTGGACAGTAAGGAGCATGACTTTGTATTGGAACAGGTAGAGGAAGCCGGAATTATTGAAGAGAAAGAAGTGGTCGAAGACTTAGGAGATGCGGAACGTCCATGGGAAAGCCCAGTCATAGAGCCCCCTTCTAAGGAGTTTGAATTTGATGTTGAGGAGGGTGTACAACCTCCAAGGCATATCATGGTTGATGACTTTGAAGGGGATGATCAAGAGATGGATTCATTCATTAATGAATTCTTATCTACATTTGAATTCTCTCCCATTGGACTTGACATGGAGATTAAAGAAGAAGAAGCACAACCTCCCATGCCCTTGGTGAACAATGAAGAAGAGATCGAATTGGAAGAAAGCTACCAAGAGGAAGAGGTTGATATTGAAGAAGCTTGCAAAGAGGTAGAAGTTGTCAAAGAAGAGCCCAAGGGAATAGAGCTGGAGATCACCTTGCCAAGGTTGTTGGAGACCTCTCCCTCAAAGCCATCACCATCCATCCCTTCATTCAAGTGGATAAATCTCTCATCTTTAAACTTAATTAGCCCACTTGAATATGCTTTGCTTGAGACGGATGGGCAACTTAGAGCTCTTTGTGGCTATAAGAGTAAAAGAGAGATGGTCAGCGGTTGGTAACACAATCCTAGGTTCATTGTGGTAGGAAGCTCACGGCTGAATTATCATGGTTGAAAGAATACTAAATTGTATAGGTCTAGGAAGCTGTTTGGATGCCTTAGTGAGAATTCGGATTGCTTACCACCCGGTTGGAACAAAGATGGTCAACAAGAAGACAGGTGCAAAAGCATGGTTTGGGACCCCGGAATTCAGTGTAGCAATCAACACTCTTGGGGCCTTGTCCCTTGCTTAATCTTGCTTGAAGGCTCTTTGCACCTAGTTTGGGATCTCGGAGGCCATTGGAATTACAAACATTGGTGGGGATTCAAGGATCAGTACAAGCACAAGCCACCATAACAAGGAACTCACCAATTGTCCAACTTAAGGACTTTAACTAAAAGTGCTAGGTGAGAGACAACCCACCATGGTATGATCGACTCTTTTTATTCTTAGTTTTATTTTATTTTAATTTTATCAGTGTTAATTTGTAAATTCTGCATCATCATCTGAATTCTGCATAAAAAAAAGAAAGAAAAGTGCATCCCACGCGTGCCCGTGAACCATGCGCATGCGTCACATGCGACGCTAAACCTTACAGAAAGTTACGCGGGAGCTGTGCAAGAAGGGTGCCTTGTGCATGAGCCAACCCACGCGTACGCGTGGGCGACGCGTGCGCGTCACCCGTATTTTAGTCACCCCACGCGTAAGCGTCAGTGACGCGTATGTGTGGATCGCCAGATCGGCGTCAATGGGTGATTTGGCCGAGAGTTGTGCTGCCTTGGTACTGGTATTATGCGTTTAGCACAACCAGTGGGCGTCACTAGGATTCTTGCTCACCCACGCGTAAGCGTGGACGACGCTTACGCATCGCCTCTTCTTTTGCACACCCACGCGTACGCGTGGGCGACGCTTACGCGTCGCTTCACAGATTCCATTCTTCTCCTTTTCTCTCTCCCTTCTCATTCTTTCCTCCTCCTTTCCTACTTTCATCTCCTCCCTCTTCCTTCTCATTTTACCTGATTTATTTGCATACCTTCATTCACTGCATTTTACTCTTATGCATACTTTTATTTTCTTTTCTCAGTTTATTATTTTTCCATTGGTGTTGACTGTTCTTATTCAACTGTTGTATCTTTTCTGGTATTATTTTGGTGCTTAGTGACTTGCTTTACATTGATTGGGTGATATTATTTATTTGTTAAATGCCAATTTTTATTATACCTGTGCTCCTTTTGCATTGACATGAATTTATACTGTCTTTTTCCTATTGTTGCAACTTTTGCACTATTGATATGCCATTTGCTTCTACTATTTTCTCACTTGCATGTTGTAGCTACCATGTAGTTGAGATCCTCTTTATTTGGCATTAACCCACCCACACTTTATTTGTTTTCTTATCTTTATTTCTGGGTTCTTTTTCTTCCTTTTCGTCTTCTTTCAGGTTGGCCACTAAAGAAGAGAAAGAGAAAGCTTCTCAATGGGGCAACCGACAAATCCATCTGCACAATCTTTGGAGAAAAGCATCAGTTGGAGCCACCCGTCCACTTGCACATCTTAGCATGCATCAAGGACGGTGCAATCTTTAAGTGTGGGGAGGTCGATACCGACTTCCGTGGGTTAGTTATTTCCTTCTCAACACCAATATTTTATTTTTTTTGTTTGTTCATTGTTGCATTTGCATGTTTGTTTTCACATTTGTTTGATTTTGTACATTTAGCTACTACTTAGTTGAAGTAATATTTTCTTTTTCAAGAAACTTTTTATAGCATTTCACTAATTTGAATTAAACTTTTTGAAAAACTTATTTGAAGAAATTTTAATTTGGAACATGGTTTTAGAGCTCGAACAGACAAAACTAGTGAGATTTTGAGCCTACTTGATTGGTTGCATCTTATCAACCAATATTTTATTTTTTTGGTGTGTGTTGTTCTCTCTAAAATTGTGATCTTTGTCTTGCTTAATTCTATATTTTCATTATTTGATGTATGCATATACTTATATGATTGAAGCGGTGTTTCACTTAGCTTACATACCCATATGGCCTTAACCTTTTCATTATCCTTTGTAAACCAATTTTGAGCCTATTTTACCCCTTTGTTCTTTACTTTAGCTCATCACTAACTCTAAATGGAAAATAATAATGTCCTTAGTTTGAATCCTTGGTTAGCTTAGACTAGTGACAGTGCTCACGAATTAAGTGTGGGGAAATTGGGTTTGCCAATATTTAGTTTGGGAATTGGGTGTTGTGTATTCTTGAGAAAATATGAACAAGAATATTAAGAACATGTTTATGCATTCAATACCTTAATCATATGCATTGAAAAAGAAAAGAAAAAAATTATTAAAAATAAAAAATAAAAAAAGAGAGAAAAAGAAAAGAAAAAGAGCAAATAATAAAAGGGGACAAAATGCCCCAAAGTCAATGGTGAAAGCAATGCATATGAGTTGTACTCAAATTCGGATGCATGAATATGTGGAAAACATAATTAATGGGTAGTTGCTCTTTATATTATGATTACATGGATTGTCCTAAGTTAGGTGAGAAGTTTAGCTTAATTAAAGATTCAGATTTTAGTTCACTTGACCAAATACAATCATACCTTGACCCTAACCCCATTACAACCCTTAAAAGACCTCTTGATATGTGTATTTATGCATTAAACTTCTGTTGATTGGTAGAAGAAGAGAAAGCCTTAGAAAACAAGATTAGTAGCGAATTGAGAGAATCGAACCTCAAACACCTGAGAAATTAGAGTGTATACACTTCCAGTGAGGGTCCGATGCTCGATTCCTTGTTCCCGGCTTTCATGAGCTATCTTCTTCTTGCAAGTCTATTTGTACTTCATGATTTGAATTAGTGAAATCCAGTTCATATTTGCTCTTGAAAGATTTATTTACTTTTCACCAAGTAGGTAGAAACATTTTGCATGTAGTTGCATTCACATAGATAGGTTGCATTTCATACTCTCTACCATTCCTCTTCACTCTTTTAGTTCTCTTGAGCTTAGCATGAGGACATGCTAATGTTTAAGTGTGGGGAGATTGATAAACTACTATTTTATGGTTTATCTTGTGCTCAATTGAGTGGTTTTTATCAAGTCTTTGCACACTTATTCATACTAATTGCATGGTTTTACATTTTCCTTGCTAATCTTGTGCTATGATTGAAAACATATTTCCTGGACCTTTAAATTGCTAATTTTAATCCTCTCTTATTACCATTTGATGCCTTGATATGTGTGTTAAGTGATTTCAGAGTTTATAGGGCAGGAATGGCTTAGAGGATGGAAAGGAAGCATTCAAAAGTGGAAGGGATACAAGAAACTGAAGGAACTGCTAAAGCTGTCTAGCCTGACCTCTTGGTACTAAATCAGCCATAACTTGAACTACAGAGGTCCAAATGAGGCAGTTTTAGTTGCGTTGGAAAGCTAACGTCCGAGGCTTCGCAATGATATATAATTTGTCATATCTGCTCTGAAGATAGGCGACACGCACGCATGGATCACGCGGACGCGTGACCTGGAGAAAATTCAATCCACGCGTACGCGTGGACGACACGTACGCGTGACTTTGCAGTGTGCTGGACGTATAAAAAATCGCTGAGGGCAATTTCTGGGCTGTTTCTAACCCAGTTTTTGGCCCAGAAAACACATATTAGAGGCTATAAGGTGGGGAAATCAATTCATTCAATGAGACAACATTCATTATTCACAATTTTAGGTTTTTAGATGTAGTTTCTAAAGAGAGAGAGGCTCTCTCTTCTCTCTAGGTTTTAAGATTTAGGATTTCTCTTAGTTTTAGGTTCATTCCTTCTCCATTCCAGGTTCAATGTTCCTTTAATTTAAATTCTCTTCTACTTTTATTTATTCTAGTGCTTTGGTTCATTTATTTCTCTTGTTAATTACTTATTTTCCTAATTTGGGTTATGAATCTTCCAATGTTAGATTTGATTTTATATTTAATACAATTTGAGGTATTTCAGATTTATGATTTTAATTTAGCTTTTTATGTTTTTAGCTTGAATTGATTAATTGGTGACACTTGAGTTATCAAACTCCTTTGTTGATTGATAATTGGAATTTGCTGATTGATTTGGATCCCTCTAAAGCTAGTCTTTCCTTAGGAGTTGACTAGGACTTGAGGAATCCCATTGATTAGTCCACTTGACTTTCCTTTATTTAGTAAGGGTTAACTAAGTGGGAGCAATAAACAATTCTCATCACAATTGATAAGGATAACTAGGATGGGATTTCCAGTTTTCATACCTTGCTAAGAGCTTTATTAGTTATTACTTTAATTCTTGCAATTTACTTTTCCTGTTCATTATTCAAAACCCCAAAAAGATATTTTTTCATAACCAATAATAAATCATACTTTCCTGCAATTACTTGAGAGACGACCCGAGGTTTAAATACTTCGGTTATAAATTTTATTGGGTTTGCTTTAGTGACAAACAAGTTTTTGTACGAAAGGATTCTTTGTTGGTTTAGAAACTATACTAGCAACAAGTCTTTATCTGTAAAATTCTTTACTGACAGAAAATCTGATCGTCAGGGCTCTCCGACTTCCACCAGAATCACAGCTTCTTCTCCATAAGTGAGCTTAAATGGTGTCTCTCTAGTAGAAGACTGAGGTGTGGTCTGATAAGACCAAAGTACTGACCACACCTCGTCGGCCCAAGAATTTGGAAAGTCGTCTAGCCTTTCCCTCAATCCGTTATGAATCAACTTATTGGCAGCTTCTACCTAGACATTGACTCGAGGGTATTCTACAGACACGAATACTTGACAAAGTCCCAACTTGTTGAAAATCTCACAGAACTTGGTATCTGCGAACTAAGTTCCATTGTCTGTGACAATCACTTATGGAATCCCAAATTTTGTCAGTACCTCCTGCCATATGAACTCTCGACATTGAGCTGCCGTTATTTTTTATAGTGACATGGCTTTAACCTATTTGGTAAAATAATCTATCGCCACTATCAAGAACTTAACCTATCCAGGTTCCTGGGAAAATGGTCCCAAGAGATCAACTTCCCATTTTGCAAAAGGCCTGGTTGGAATGACAAAAATGAGTTCCTGAGGTGTAGCTTGATGCAGATTCCCATGAAGTTGACATTACTGGAATTTCTTCATGTAATCCATTGCATCTTTCATGATTGTTGGCTAGTAGTATCAAGCCCTAACGACCTTTTGGCTAATGATTTTCCTATGATGTAATATCCACAACACCTTTCATGAATCTCTTACAATACATACATTATTTATTGGGGTGTTAAATATTTCAAGAGGGGCTGTGAGATGTCCCTTTTATACAACTGACCATTAATCATGGTGTAGTTTGTTACTTTCATTCTAAAATTCTTAGCTTCTTTGGAATCACTAGGTAAATTTCGGTGCTTTAAATACATGAAAATTGGATCTAGCCAAGTTTTAGTATTACTAGAGTGTGAGATTGTGACCTGGAGATTCCAACCGAAGGTTCGAAGAGCACCTCTTGTATTAGGCTCTGATTTCCACCTCCAGGTTTATTACTTGCTAGTTTTGATAATACATAAGCTCGTATGTTTTATTCTCTAGGCACATGCTTTATGCAAAGGAATTAAAATGTGAAATTTCGTGTTGTACCTTCTTCAGGTATAGCTATAACAGAGAATCTCGAGCTTGGTATTCGCCATTGACTTGGAAAGTTACAATTTGAGAATCACTAAATATTGTGAGATCTGTTACGCCGACTTCCCTAGTTAATGCCAATCCTGCAATTAAATCTTCATACTCAACTTGGTTGTTTGAAATAGGAAAATCGAATTTAATAGAGGCCTCAATAACCATGTCATCTCCTTTGGTGAAGATCAAACCGGCACTTCCGTTTTTGTATTGAACGCTCCGTCAACATAGAGTTCCCATCTCAGAAAATCAATAGACGAATACGTCATCTCAGTTAGAAAGTCAACCATTTCTTGTACTTTTATAGCAGAATGCGGCTCGTATTGAATATCAAATTGTGATAATTCAATCGACCAACTTATCATGTGACCCGCTGATGCAAGGATTTATACCAGTTCGGAATTCCACAAAATAATTCAGTTGTTAGTATAGTCCAAACCAATAGTCAATCCTCAAATCAAATTAAATTTTGGTGTTGTCACAAGTACAAACCCTAATAAGAATTAACCGAAGTATTTAAACTCTGGGTCGTCTCACAAGAAATTGCAATGAAGTGGTCAATTATTGGCTATGAAGATGCAAAGGGGGTTTTGATTGATAAAAGGGACAAGAAATTAAATGACAAGAAAAGTAAATCAAGCAAGTAATAAAGAGAGACATTCATGGCAAGAGTTGAGAATATAGGCTTTCTATCCTAGTCACTAATAACAATAATGAACAAGAATTTATCTTATTTCGTCTTCTCCAATGTTGGAAGAAGGTGTAAGTTATCTTCCATGAGAGAAAGTTAAGCAAGACTAGTTAATCTCAATCCAAAAATCCTAATCAACTTGCTAATGGAATTTGCAAGAGATTAGAGTCAATAGAAATCATATCAACTAACAACTCTAGATTACCAACATGAGTTGGGTATTCATGACTCAAGATTACCTAATTACTCTTCCCAAGCTAAGAATGCTCAAAAATCTACTCTAACATCCAACCAAGCATTTTGTCAAACACTTGGAAGGCATAAATGAAAAGCATAATAAATGTGCAAGAAATAGTAAAATCTACCAACTACCAATTGCAAGGAAAATAAAATCACAACTCAATTCAACAATAAAGGAACATCAAATATCAAAATTTATTAAAAAAGATCCAAATCTATCAAGAGTTCATCATCACAAAAGAGAGTAAAAAGGAAAATTAACAAGAAGGAACAAGAGAATTACACTACTAGAGCATGAAAATGTAGAAGAAACAAGATAAAAGCAAAGAATTAAACATGGATCTATGATGCAATTAACCCTAAGAACCCTAATTCTAGAGAGAAGAGAGAGCTTCTCTCTAGAAACTAAGCTACATGATGCAAAAACTCCAAACAATTGCTCCCCCTTTGCTCCAGCTTGAATTCTGCATGAAATACCCTCAGAAACAAGTTGAATTTGGGCCTGGGCAGCTCAAAAATCGCCCCAGCATTTTGCCTTTAAGTGAGTCACGTGCAAGCATCGATGCATACGCGTAGGTCACGCGTGCGCGTCGCTTGGCAATTTTCCTATCCACGCGTACGCGTCATGTGCGCGTACGCGTCGCCATGCAACTTCACTTCCACGCGTGCACGTCTTCTACACGTGCGCGTGGGTTGATGTACTCTAAATCCTTGTTTCCTCATTCATTCTCCACTTTGTATGCTTTTCTCTTCATTTCTTCCATCCCATACTTGCCTTATGAACCTGAAATCATTCAACAAACACATCAAGGCATCCAATGGAATTAAAGTGAATTAACATCACTAATTTAAGGGACTAAAAAGCATGTTTTTACACTTGCGCACAATTTAAGGGAGAATTACAAAACCATGCTATTCATTGAATAAATGTGAGCAAAGATGATAAAATCTCCCAAAATAAGCACACGATAAACCATAAAATTGGGGTTTATCAAACCTCTCCACACTTAAACTAAGCATGTCCTAATGCTAAACTCCAGAAAGAAGCAAAGGGTATCAACATTTATTCAATGTAAACTACCTAAATACAACCTATCTACATGCAATCTATCTAAATGAATGCAACTACTTGGTCAAAATAAGTCAACTTCCAAGAATACATATATAAGTACAAGGGCTAAAACCATAGCAGTCAAATCACACCCACAATTGAATTGAATTATTGAAAGATTTTACAAACTTGCAAGAATAGACGATCATGGGTGAAAACATGTAATTGAGCGATCGAACCCTCACCGGATGTGTATCCGCTCTAGTCACTCAAGTGTATGGGGTTGATTCACTCAATTCTCTTCTAATCATGCTTTCCATGATTTGCTTTTCATCTAACAATCAACAATTATTCAATGCATGCATACATTCATCATGAGGACTTATTCATAGGTTGTAATGGGGCTAGGGTAAAGGTAGGGATGCATATATGGCTAAGTGAGTTTAAAATTTGCATTTTTGATTAGCCTAAGCTTTCACCTAACACATATAACAACTTATACAATTCTAATACAATACCTAGCTACCCATGATTCCCACTTTTTTTCACATACTCATGCATTCTCTTTAATTCACATTTCATATGCATTGTTATTGTTGCTTTACTTTAGGACATTTTTTGTCCCCTTTTTATTGCATTTTTTTCTATTTTTGTTTCTTTTATTATTTTTTTTCTATATATATATATATATATATATGTATTTTTTTCTTTCTACATTTTTTTTGAAAATATATACAAACGTATCAGTGCATATGGTTTTATATATTTAATGCATAAGCATGTACCCAACCCATAATTTTCAACAAAAATACAAATTACACTTTTACCTCAACCAATGTCCTAAGTTTTCCATACCCAAATGATACACACTCTCACTAGCCTAAGCTAATCAAAGATCCAATTTAAGGGACATTTATTGTTTTCCACTTAGGGGTAGTGATGTGCTACAATTAAGAACAAAAGGATTAAATAGGCTCAAAATTGGCTAACAATGGTTGATGAAAGATAGGCTATTTGGGTAAGTGGGCTAAATAAAATGATGGCCTCAATCATATAAATACATGCATACATGGAAAAACGGACATAAAGAATTAAACAAATCAAAGATTACAATCATAGAGAGAGAATAATACACACAAGAATGAAAATAAGTGGTTATATGATGTAACCACACAATTAGGCTCAAATCTCCCATGCTTGTGTTCTTAGCTCAAAAACATGATCCACAATTGTATAATTCAAGCAAGTTCTAAAAAAAATTTTTTTCAATCAATTGGGGGTGCCTATAGGAAAAATCCTTGGAAAATATCATGATTTTGACTAAGCTTAATAGATATATATATGCAAAGTAATAAAATGCAACTAAAAATCCTAGAAGACCTAAAATGAGATGCAAAAGTATTGGGATTAGAAACTTGTCACCCAAAAACGCCGATTGGTCGGACAACCTCCCCACACTTAAAAGTTGCACCGTCCTCGGTGCACTCAAAGATGAGCAAGGGGGTATGGCGATTCTCCAAATGGCCACCTTCAGCTGGTGGATCAACCGGTTGTTGCGTGTTCTTCCTTCCGCTTCTATTTTTGCTTGAGGTGCATCATTCATGAAAAACAAAAATATAACACCATAAGATGAGAAAATACAAAAGTAAAGAAGTGTACATTGTTAGAATGAGGTAATTCACTAGAATGAGGTGGGTGACCCAGTGTGCAACATGAATAAAAGTGAGTGTGCATTCTAAGTTGCGCGCAGTTTAGAACACACACATCAACATAGAGAGCTATGTCACAATTATACAAAAGAGGAACATGCACTTCACTCATTCTAGTATTCTTGAGACGCTCTAAACTTGCAGTTAAGACAACCAAACAAGCAATAGAGAAGCATGAAAGCATTCAAGCCAAAGACATAAGAATGCATATAATCAAGAAGCACAATTCATTAAGATAAATGTACATCATCCATGATAAGCAAAAATTTGAATATTAACGCGCAACCGGCAAGTATACCGTGTCGTATCAAGTAATAAAACTCACTAAGAGTGAGGTCGATCTCACGGAGATTGGTAGATTAAGCAACTTTAGTTAAATGGTAAATTTAGTCAAGCAAACATTGTTTTGATTCTTGAGATTTGAACACTTGAAAGAGATTGCAAGGAATTAAATGACAAGAAATTTAAAGAACTAAAGTAAGGGAAGCAAATTAAATGACTAAAAGTAAATGACAGAAACTTAAATTTCAAGAAACTTAAATGACATTAAAGATAAATTGCAAGAAAGTAAAGATTGCAGAATTTTAAAGAGCAGAAGAGTAAATTGCAAGAAATAGATAAATAGAATGTAAATAGTAAGAATGATAAATTGCAAGAATGTAGAAGGGAATTAGGTAGTGGGTATTCAAAGAACTAAAGAACAAAAGAGATGAGAATTAATGATGGAGAGATCATTAGGGATCAGAGCTGTAAATTGTCATGAATTGATGTTACTCAATTCCTTCTCAATCATGGGTATAGATCCATGGCGGATTGTGAATAATTGGATCCCAATCTCTTGGCAATTCAATTTCTCATCAACACAATCAATTTCCACTCTCGTGATCTAATTGGTCATGAGAAGAGGTGAAGTTCAATTTCTAATCCAAGGCCACACAACTTCCAAAATCTCAACTGAGGGAGGTTACATCTCACATACCAACCCAAAGTGTATTGATCGAAGAAATCATGAAAGGATGACTCTAAACTGAGTTACATGGCTCCTTTCTCAAATTCACCATATAATTCATGTAGATTCAACCCTTCTCTCGAATGTAGTTGAATCTTTGATGAACAAGAGTTTCCTCTTGGATGAACCACTTGAATTGAGAAGGAAAAGAATTATCAACCCATTCAAATAAACAGAGCTCCTCCCCCTAATGAAGGTGGGGTTTAGTGAATCATAACTCTAAACTCAACAATAAATGCAAAGATGAAAATTAAACTAAGTGTAGAGAAGAATAAAGAAGAAGAAGAAGAAGTATTCCTTTAAAACTGAAATTCAAAGTTGCAAAAAAAAAAACAAAATAGAAGACGGGTGAGATGTAGTAAAAATGCTAGTGTAATAGTAAAAGTGTCTAAAAAGTAAAAGTCCATCCTTTTAAAGTACAAAATCCTTCTCTATTTATACTACTACTAAAACTCATTTGGAGATCTTCAATTGGGTTAGCAATGTGGGCTTTATCCTTGTTGAATATTGGCTCAATGGTGGAAGTGTTGCCAAACAGAGGAAACAGAGCTCATTCTTCTCGCTTCTGGCCCAATGGTCTGGCATTACTGGCAAACACGCCAGCTTTATGCACATTGGCAATGTGCCCAAGAATTTTCTGGGCTAGTAACTTGGTGCTTGTGCGTTGCCAGCCCAAGTTGTTGCCAAACACTTGGCCCTTTCTGCCTTGTTGAACTAAGTTTTGATGCCCAAAGTTGCCTCTGGTTTGAGCTTCAATTTTTTTGCTCCACTATAAACTATGATATATGGTTGGAAAGCGTTGCCAGCCCAAGTTGTTGCCAAACACTTGGCCCTTTCTGCCTTGTTGAACTAAGTTTTGATGCCCAAAGTTGCCTCTGGTTTGAGCTTCAATTTTTTTGCTCCACTATAAACTATGATATATGGTTGGAAAGCTCTTGATGTCTACTTTCCAACACAACTAAAAGTACCTCAATTGGATCTCTGTAGCTCAAGTTATGTTCCATTGAAGAGGGCAAGGTCAGGCTGCCTGGCGTTGTTGCTAAAGTTGTTGGCAAAACACACCAGCAACAACGTCCATCCTTCTTCCTTGGTGGCTTCCTGGCGTTGTTGCCCAAGTTATTGGCAAAACACGCCAGGAACAATGCCCAAGCCTTCTTCTCCCTGGCAGCTTGATTTGTTGGGCGTTGTTGCTGGAGTTGTTGCTGAACACGCAGCCAACAATGCCCCTTCTTCCTCCTTGCTGTGCACACCTTTTGGCGTTGCCAACTTTGTTTCCAAGTCACCAACGTGCTTGTTCCTCCTTGCTCCATCACCTTGCTATGTTCCCAATCTCTCCTGCTCCAATTCTTGCTCCATTTCCTTCTTGTTTCATCACCTAACATAAACCAAACAAACTTCCTCAAAGTCTTATCATTCTATGAAATAAATTTCAAGGGAATCATTCACATCAATTTGTTTATAAACTCCTTGAATCATTTGCATGGATTATGCCAAATTTCACTTAGTTCTTGGTTCATGAATGCATGGAGATGAAACTCATTAAAATACTTGTTTATTTCAAAGAAAATGAATGAAACTAAGCTAAAACTACTTAAACTAACTAGCTAATATAGCAAAGATGCAAACGCATCACAACACCAAACTTAAACCTTGCTTGTCCTCAAGCAAGAAAAGAACTATGCAAAAAGATTTCTTTCAATCGGAACGGGTTGAGGAGTAGCTTGTATTGCCTTAGTGAGTGAAGTGATTAGTTGACAGTGGGGTGAACTCTGAATTATATGCTCATACAAGGATTTCTGTGCTTATTAGTCCCTACATTTTGGAAGTCTTAGGTCTTAGGACTTTCATTCAAATGATATCATGGAAATCTCTCTATAGGTAATCACCTTGAAGCAGCTTATAGTTTTTGTGTCTTGGCCTTGACTCTAAGTGTCATGTCTCAAAGCGGCTCTTTAGATAAGCTTTCAATCAATACTCCCAAACCAGTTGGTTTTAAGGTATTAGGTGTTGAAGCACCCCTTAGGATTTACTTGCTCAAGCCTCTCTCTTTGACACAATTCTACCACAAGCATTTAACTAGGATAATAACTCTTTGAGTTCTTATTTCTTTCTTTTTCTTCCTAGTAATTGATGCTCAGAGCCTTTTGCCATGTTCTTTTGTTTTTTTTGTTTTTTTTCTTTTGTTTTCTTTTGCTGCTTCTTGGATCAAAAGATGTTTGAGAATCTCCATAATACTTCTTTGAACTCTATTTCCTGCCTATGAGCTCCCATGCAGGTTTTCATAAACATGCAACCTCAATACACAATCATACAACTAGAACCACCACTTCTCTTAATCTGTTGCTTGCCTCAAACAAATTTTTGACTCCTCAATCATTCTTTTCAAAGAAATGTTCTCTGTTTGCAATTTATGGATCTTGAGTGTAAGCAGATTTTCAAGTGTATGGTGCTATGATGTATTTAGCATCTTAGTTATTGAACTCTTAAAGAGATTATGCTAAGCAGACAAGCAGGGGTACAATATTACTTTCAATCATAACAATTTTAAATAAAAGACAATCACTTAACAATACAACCTTTTGGAGTTCACGTGCTTTACTCCTTATCATCATCATTGTTGGTCTTTACATCCTTCTTTGCCTCTTTGGTTGATGATGCTTAATCCTTCCAAAAATTGAAGTGACTTCCTACAATGAATTTTGAAAGTTGCTTGTCCCCAAGCACTTGAGAAAATGGTTAGCATGCATGAATTATTTGTGGGCTTTTGAACTTACTTTGGTGTGAGAACACCAAACTTAGTACCTTGCCAATGGTTCTCAAGCATCAAATCAACCATATGTGGAACTACTTTTTTTTTCTTTGCCAAGGGTAATAGAACTAAAAACTAGGAAACAGCAGAATAGTTAACTAGTTTATCTAAATGCTTGAAGCTAGCATTATGCAGAAGGTGAGAATATGTTTTATAATGAGATTTTGGTGGAACACCAAACTTAAAATCCTTCATTCTCCCTTATATTGTTTTGGTGTGCAACACCAAACTTAGCTTCTTGCAATATGGATAAAGCTAATTAACCTTTTTATTAAACTAGCTATGAAAAGAAAACTACCTCAGGTTGGGTTGCCTCCCAACAAGCGCTTCTTTATTGTCACTAGCTTGACATCCTTCATTCTTTGATCATGGAAGTTGAAAACCCTGTTGTCTTTGATTTTCTCCTTTCACTATGGGCTTCCTTTCCTCTGTTTCTTCTTGTGGAACTTCTTTGTGATGCTTTTCCTGGATGATTGTTTCTTTTTCCATAGCCCTCTCACTTTCTTCTATGATTGCTTTCCATTTCTCCTACCTAGCAGCTTTTTCGTTGTCTTTTGGGTCATCTTCAGTGGCTCTGGGAATGGTATTTGCTTTCTTTTTACCCATTTTTACAATGTATTTAGCTATTTGTTCCATTTGACTCTCAAGTTTTTTGATTGAGACTTCTTGGATTTTGCTTACCATCTGTTGATTTTTCATGAGTTTCTCTATCATCATCTCCAGACTAGAGATTCTTTGAGAGTCCGGATTCGGTTGTGGTTGTGTAAAATGAGATGGTTGTTGAAAGTTGTTTTGGGAAGATTGTGAGGTGTGATGAGGTTGGAAAGATGTGTGTTGTGGTGGTGTGTAGTGGTTGTTGTTGTTATGGTGGTGTTTTTGCTAGTTTGTGAAGTTGGGGTTGTTGTAATTGAGGTCCATTGGTTCTTGATTTTGGTGCTCACTCCTCCTCCAGTTGGAATGAGTCCTCCAGGGTGGGTTGTACACATCACCCTGAGATTTGTGTTGGAACCGACTTGAGGTACTATTTGGAGAGTGTAATTGCTCATGACTTTGTTGCTCATAGTTAATTGCTCCAAAACCTTTTTTAGATTGATTCCAACCATGTGAATTTTGAGGTAGGTTATGTGTATTTACTACAGCAACTTGCAGCCAATCGATTTTTCTGGCCATCAGCTCTAAATTGTTGCTGAAGTTGTTGGTATATCTGTTGATTTTGGTTCATGACTGCATTTACACCTTCAATTTCTATCGCTCCCTTCTCTTGCGTGGATGGTTGCACTTCTGCCTCTAGCTTACCAATTTCCTGGGGTGGTTTCAACTTGGCCAGAAATTCACTCACTAGATTTTCCCATCCCATGATGCTTCCTTGTGGGAAGGTTTCAAGCCATTGAGCAACATCGTTCATGGTGATGAGCGGATGCTTCAATTCATGGGTTGCATTGTCATCTGGGGTGGATAGAACTTAGATAGGAATTTATTCACCAAATCATCCCAAGTGTTGATGCTTTTTTTGGGGAATGTCTCCAGCCATTGAGATGCCTTGTCCCTCAAAGAAAATGGGAACAAAAGCAGCTTGTAAATATCTAGATGCACACTATTTGTCTTGACACTTTCACATATTCTTAGGAAGACAAATAGGTGTTGATTTGGATCCTCAAGGGGCCCTCCTCCATAGGAACAATTGTTTTGCACCAGAGTGATAAGCTGAGGCTTCAATTCAAAATTGTTTGCGTGAACATTGGGAGTGAGTATACTGCTCCCACAGTGTCTTGGATTGGGGAAAGTGTAAGAAGCTAGAACTCTCCTTTGAGGTGGGTCGTTATTGTTGGCAACTCCCTCAGGAGGGTTATGCGAATTGCCCTCCATGACTTGGTCTTCTACTTCTGAATCCTCCACACCAATTATCCCCTTTTCTCTTGCTTCTCTTCTTAGTCTTCGGAGGGTTCTTTCGTCTTCAGGGTCAAAAGAAATGGATACTCCTCTTCTTGCTTCTGACATACAACGCACACAAACCAATAACAAAAATAAAGTACTCTATTGCTAGAGTGAAGTTGAAGTTAGTGAAACAAAATATCAAACAGTTAGTGGGCTTAAAGAAAAGAAAAATGCTTAATCTAAACTACCATTCACTTAATCATTGTTAATCTTTGCCTATCCCCGGCAACGGCGCCAAAAACTTGATAAGCGAAAATTTGAATATTAACGCGTAACCGGCAAGTATACCGGGTCGTATCAAGTAATAAAACTCACTAAGAGTGAGGTTGATCCCACAGAGATTAGTAGATTAAGCAACTTTAGCTAAATGGTAAATTTAGTCAAGCAAACATTGTTTTGATTCCTGAGATTTGAACACTTGAAAGAGATTGCAAGGAATTAAATGACAAGAAATTTAAAGAACTAAAGTAAGGGAAGCAAATTAAATGACTAAAAGTAAATGACGGAAACTTAAATTTCAAGAAACTTAAATGACATTAAAGATAAATTGCAAGAAAGTAAAGATTGCAGAATTTTAAAGAGCAGAAGAGTAAATTGCAAGAAATAGAGAAACAGAATGTAAATGGTAAGAATGATAAATTGCAAGAATGTAGAAGGGAATTGGGTAGTGGGTATTCAAAGAACTAAAGAACAAAAGAGATGAGAATTAATGATGGAGAGATCATTAGGGATCAGAGATGTAAATTGTCATGAATTGATGTTACTCAATTCCTTCTCAATCATGGGTATAGATCCATGGCGGATTGTGAATAATTGGATCCCAATCTCTTGGCAATTTAATTTCTCTTCAACACAATCAATTGCCACTCTCGTGATCTAATTGGTCATGAGAAGAGGTGAAGTTCAATTTCTAATCCAAGGCCACACAACTTCCAAAATCTCAACTGAGGGAGGTTACATCTCACATACCAAACCAAAGTGTATTGATCGAAGAAATCATGAAAGGATGACTCTAAACTGAGTTACATGGCTCCTTTCTCAAGTTCACCATATAATTCATGTAGATTCAACCCTTCTCTCGAATGTAGTTGAATCTTTGACGAACAAGAGTTTCCTCTTGGATGAACCACTTGAATTGAGAAGGAAAAGAATTATCAACCCATTCAAATAAACAGAGCTCCTCCCCCTAATGAAGGTGGGGTTTAGTGAATCATAGCTCTAAACTCAATAATAAATACAAAGATGAAAATTAAACTAAGTGTAGAGAAGAATAAAAAAGAAGAAGAAGAAGAAGTATTCCTTTAAAACTGAAATTCAAAGTTGCAAAAAAAAAAAAAAAAACAAAATAGAAGACGGGTGAGATGTAGTAAAAATGCTAGTGTAATAGTAAAAGTGTCTAAAAAGTAAAAGTCCGTCCTTTTAAAGTACAAACTCCTTCTCTATTTATACTACTCCTAAAACTCATTTGGACATCTTCAATTGGGTTAGCAATGTGGGCTTTATCCTTGTTGAATATTGGCTCAATGGAGGAAGTGTTGCCAAACAGAGGAAACAGAGCTCATTCTTCTCGCTTCTGGCCCAATGGTCTGGCGTTACTGGCAAACACACCAGCTTTATGCACATTGGCAACATGCCCAAGAATTTCCTAGGCTAGTAACTTGGTGCTTGGGTGTTGCCAGCCCAAGTTGTTGCCAAACACTTGGCCCTTTCTGCTTTTTTGAACTCAGTTTTGATGCCCAAAGTTGCCTCTGGTTTGAGCTTCAATTTTTTTGCTCCACTATAGACTATGATATATGGTTAGAAAGCTCTTGATGTCTACTTTCCAACGCAACTAGAAGCACCTCAATTGGATCTTTGTAGCTCAAGTTATGTTCCATTGAAGAGGGAAAGGTCAGGCTGCCTGGCGTTGTTGCTCAAGTTGTTGGCAAAACACGCCAGCAACAACGCCCATCCTTCTTCCTTGGTGGCTTCCTGGCGTTGTTGCCCAAGTTATTGGCAAAACACGCCAGGAAAAATGCCCAAGCCTCTTCTTTGGTGGCTTCCTGGCGTTGTTGCCCAAGTTATTGGCAAAACACGCCAGGAACAACGCCCAAGCCTTCTTCTCCCTGGCAGCTTGATTTGTTGGGCGTTGTTGCTGGAATTGTTGCTGAACACACAGCCAACAACGTCCCTTCTTCTTCCTTGCTGCGCACACGTTTTGGCATTGCCAACTTGGTTTCCAAGTCACCAACGTGCTTGTTCCTCCTTGCTCCATCACCTTGCTATGTTCCCAATCTCTCTTGCTCCAATTCTTGCTCCATTGCCTTCTTGCTTCATCACCTAACATAAACCAAACAAACTTCCTCAAATTCTTGTCATTCTATGAAATAAATTTCAAGGGAATCATTCACATCAATTTATTTATAAACTCCTTGAATCATTTGCATGGATTATGCCAAATTTCACCTAGTTCTTGGTTCATGAATGCATGGAGATGAAACTCATTAAAATGCTTGTTTATTTCAAAGAAAATGAATGAAACTAAGCTAAAACTACTTAAACTAACTAGCTAATATAGAAAAGATGCAAACGCATCAATCCATCGAGAGATTGCCTAATCGAAGAGAAAACTTCAAATCACATAGTGGCCAAATCATGCAATTCAAAAAGGGTTTAAAACTTGAAGGCAAAGTCATATGTACTTGGTATGAAAAGATGTCAAACATGAAAAACTCAAAACCAAGTAACCAACTATAACCTCAATAGAGAATCCAACAATGATAATGGAGGCAATTATGCTAAAATAGCATCAAGTTAATAATAAGCAGCAATATATAGTAAACAAGATTAATAATCCAACACGTATAATGAGAAAGAGAAGATGAAATGAAAACTAAACTAACTAAACTACCAATTAACTAACTAAAAGAAATAGTTATAAATGGTGGTTGGAAGCGTTGGATGAGGGGTAGGAGAAGGGAAGAAGAAAGAAGAAGAAAAGAAATGGGAAGAAGAGAAGAAAATAAGTGTAGTGAAGGAAGGGTGTCCACGCGTACCGTCATTGACGCGTGTTCGTGGAATGGTGAAATGGACACGACGCGTACGCGTGAGGCACGCGTGCGCGTCAATGGGTTATTTCGAGAGAGACGCATACGCGTGAGGTACGCGTGCGCATCGGTACCCTTGCGCGAAACGCACAGTGTTCGCGCAACTCTCAGGAAAATGGCTGGAAAGTGGAAAATTTGAATCCACGCGTATGCGTGCATGACGCGTGCGCGTGGATGGTTAAAAAGACTTGGGTTACGCGTATGCATGATGCACGTGTACGCGTGGATTGGTGCTTTGTTTTTCAAAATTTTTCATGTTTTTGCACCAAACCAAACTTTCCAAACCTCCAAACAACTACTAAAACACCATAAAACCTTATTTAACATGCTAGACTACCAACAAAACACAACAAACCAATTAAAACATGAAATTAAACTAATTTAACCAATATTTACAAAAGTGAAAAAGGAACGATTTTACCATGGTGGGGTGTCTCCCACCTAGCACTTTTAGTTTAAGTCTTTAAGTTGGACATTTGACGGGGCTTTTCTATGGTGGCTTATACTTGAACTCTTTCTTGAATCCCCACCAATGCTTGCATTTCCAATAGCCTCCAGGATCCCAAATTAGGCGTACAAGGCCTTCAAGTAAGCTTAAGTAAATGAAAAAGCCCTGGTACGCGTGAACGTGATCTCAACACTTCTTCACAACTCCGCGTAACTGACCAGCAAGTGCACTGGGTCGTCCAAGTAATACCTTACGTAAGTAAGGGTCGATCCCACGGAGATTGTCGGCTTGAAGCAAGCTATGGTCATCCTTGTAAATCTCAGTCAGGCAGATTCAAATGGTTATGAGGTTATGAAAATTAAAATATAAATAAAACATAAAATAAAATAAAGTTACTTATGTAATTCATTGGTGGGAATTTCAGATAAGCGTCTGAAGATGCTTTGTTGCTTCTGAACCTCTGCATTCCTATTGCCTTCTTCCAACCATGCGTTACTTCCTTCCATGGCAAGCTGTATGATCCTCTCGGATGAAAACAAATCCATATGCGCTGTCACCGCACGGCTAATCATCTGTCGGTTCCCGCTAGCATCGGAATAAGACCATTGTCCTTTTGCACACTGTCACTATACCCAACATTCGCAAGTTTGAAGCCCGTCACTGCTATCCCTTCCCAGATCCTACTCAGAATACCACAGACAAGGTTTAGACTTTCCGGATCTCAGGAATGCTGCCAATGGTTCTAGCCTATACCATGCAGGTTCTAATCTCAGATTCAGATGCTCTGTTGTCAGGAGAGACGATGTGAATCGTTGATTAGGGACCCAAGAGAATATACTCCGACTATCGTCCAATTACTACGTTGAACATCATGTAGACCGCTTTGTGGTTGTCAGGCACGCGATCCTGGCTAAGCGAGTAACGAAGATTGGGTGATTGTCACGGGTCACCCCTTCATTCTGACTTAACTGAATTAAGTACGAGAGTATATCTTGGAGAAGAAGTAGGTGTGATTTGAAGGAAAAACAGTATTAATTGTATTAATTCATGAAAAACAGCAGAGCTCCACACCTTAATCTATAGGGTGTAAAAACTCCACCGTAGAAAAAACATAAGTGAAAAAGGTCTAGGCATGGCCGTGAGGCCAGCCTCCATATGTGAACAATAGTCTATGACTACATATTATTCAAAAGATGGTCAAAGACCTTCTAAATAAATCACTAAAAGTAGTTTTTATACTAAACTAGTAATCTAGGTTTACAGAAAATGAGTAACTAAGTGTAGATAATGCAGAAATCCACTTCTGGGGCCCACTTGGTGGTGCTTGGGCTGAGAATTGAAGCTTTTTTGTGATTAGGCTGTTCCTGGAGTTAAACGCTAGCTTTGGTGCTAGTTTGGGCGTTTAACTCTAATTCTGGTGCCAGTTTGGGCGTTTTACGCCAAGATATTTTAGGCTGGCTTTGAACGCCAGTTTGGGCCATCAAATCTCAGGAAAAGTATGGACTATTATATATTGATGGAAAGCCCAGGATGTATACTTTCCAACGCAATTGAGAGCGCGCCAATTGGGTTTCTATAGCTCCAGAAAATCCACTTCGAGTTCAGGGAAGTCAGAATCCAACAGCATCTGCAGTCCTTTTTCAGCCTCTGAATCAGATTTTTGCTCAGATCCATCACTTTCAACCAGAAAATACCTGAAATCACAGAAAAACACACAAACTCATAGTAAAGTCCAGAAATGTGATTTTTGAATAAAAACTAATAAAAATATAATAAAAATAACTAAAACATACTAAAAACTATGTAAAAACAATGCCAAAAAGGGTATAAATTATCCGCTCATTACAACACCGAACTTTAATTATTACTTTTAACGAAGAAAATAAAAAAAAAATAGGATAAAAAGAAGAGAATATACAATAAATTCCAAACTTATCAATGAAGATTAGCTTCAATTAGATGAGCGGGACTTGTAGCCTTTTTGCTTTTGAACAGTTTTGGCATCTCACTTTATCCTTTGAAGTTCAGAATGATTGGCATCTATAGGAGCTTAGAATTCAGATAGTGTTATTGATTCTCCTATTTCAGTATGTTGATTCTTGAACACAGCTACTTTATGAGTCTTGGCCGTGACCCTAAGCATTTTGTTTTCCAGTATTACCACCGGATACATAAATGACACAGACAAATAATTGGGTGAACCTTTTCAGATTGTGACTCAGCTTTGCTAGAGTCTCCAGTTAGAGGTGCTCAGAACTCTTAAGCACACTCTTTTTGCTTTGGACCACGACTTTAATCGCTCAATCTCAAGCTTTTCACTTGATACCTTCACGCCACAAGCACATGATTTGGGACAGCTTGGTTTAGCTGCTTAGGCCATGATTTTATTCCTTTGGGCCCTCCTATCCATTAATGCTCAAAGCCTTGGATCTTTTTTTACACTTGCCTTTTAGTTTAAAGGGCTATTGGCTTTTTCTGCTTGCTTTTTCTTTTTCTTTCTTTTTCTCTTTTTTTTTCGCATTTTTTTTGAATATTTTTTCGCAAGCTTTGTCTATTCACTGCTTTTTCTTGCTTCAAGAATCAATTTTATAATTTTTCAGATTATCAAATAACATTTCTCCTTTTCCATTATTCTTTCAAGAGCCAACAATTTTAACATTCATAAACAACAAATTAAAAAATATGCACTGTTCAAGCATTCATTTAGAAAACAAAAAGTAATGCCACCACATCAAAATAATTAAACTAATTTCAAGATAAAATTCAAAACCATGCACTTCTTGTTCTTTTGCAATTTAAAAACATTTTTCATTTAAGAAAGGTGAAAGATTCATAGGACATTCATAGTTTTAAGGCATAGTCACTTAGACACTAATGATCATGTAATAAGACACAAACATAAATAAAACATAAAGCATAGGGAACAAAAAACAGAAAATAAAGAACAAGAAAATTAAAGAACGGGTCCACCATAGTGATGGCGGCTAGTTCTTCCTTTTGAAGATCTTATGGAGTGCTTGAGCTCCTCTATATCTCTTCCTTGCCTTTGTTGTTCCTCCCTCATGGCTCTTTGGTGCTCCATCCTTAGTTGTCCGATGTTGGAACTCAATTCTCCTAGGGAGGTGTTGATTTGCTCCCAATAGTTTTGTGGAGGAAAATGTATCCCTTGAGGCATCTCAGGGATTTCTAGATGAGGAACTTCCTCATGCTCTTGTTGAGGTCCATGAGGGGGCCCTCTTGTTTGCTCCATTTTTTTCTTAGTGATGGGCTTGTCTCCTTCAATGAGGATGTCTTCTTCTATGACAATTCCAGCTGAATTGCATAGGGTATAAATGAGATGAGGGAAGGCTAACCTTGCCAAAGTGGAGGGCTTGTCCGCCACCTTGTAGAGTTCTAAGGATATGATCTCATGAACTTCTACTTCCTCTCTATTCATGATGTTATGGATCATGATAGCCCGGTCTATTGTAACTTCAGACCGGTTGCTAGTAGGAATGATAGAGCGTTGGATGAACTCCAACCATCCCCTAGCCACGGGTTTGAGGTCAAGCCTTCTTAGTTGAACCGGCTTGCCTCTTGAGTCTCTCTTCCATTGAGCACCTTCCATACAAATGTTCCTAAGGACTTAGTCCAACCTTTGATCAAAGTTGACCCTTCTAGTGAAAGGGTGAGGATCTCCTTTCATCATTGGCAAGTTGAATGCTAACCTCACATTTTCCGGATTGAAATCCAAGTAATTCCCCTGAACCATTGTGAGCTAATTCTTTAGGTTCGGGTTCACACTTTGGTCATGGTTCTTAGTGATCCATGCATTAGCATAGAACTCTTGAACCATTAAGATCCCGATTTGTTGAATGATGTTGGTGAGAATTTCCCAACATCTTCTTCGAATCTCATGTCGGATCTCCGGATATTCACTTTTTTTGAGCTTGAAGGGGACCTCGGGGATCACCTTTTTCTTGGCCACAGCTTGATAGAAGTGGTCTTGATGTACCTTTGAGATGAATCTCTCCATCTCCCATGACTTGGAGGTGGAAGCAATTGTCTTCCTTTTCCTCTTTCTAGAGGTTTCTCCGGCCTTAGGTGCCATTAGTGGTTATGGAAAACAAAAAGCTTTAGCTTTTCCCACACCAAACTTAGAATGGTTGCTCGTCCTCGAGCAAAAAAGAAGAAAAAAAGGAGTAGAAGAAGAAGAAATGGAGGAGATGGAGAGGGTGTGAATTCGGCTAAGGGGGTAGTAGTGTGTATGTTGTGTGAAGATGAAGGTGGTAAGGATGGGTATTTATAGGGTAAGGGAGAGGGGGTAGCCGTGTATGAGGGGTTGGGTTTGGGAGGGAAATGGTTTGAATTTGAATGGTAAGGTAGGTGGGGTTTAATGATGGATGGATGTGAGTGGTGAAAAGGTTATGGGGAAGAGGGTAGGATTTGATAGGTGAGGGGTGTTTGGGGAAGAGGTTTTGATGGGATTGGTCAAGGGTATTTAGGGAAGAGTGTTATGGAAAGGTGTGAAGAGGAGAGAAGAAGAGGTGGGGTAGGTGGGGATCCTGTGGGGTCCACAGATCCTGAGGTGTCAAGGAATTTGAGTCCCTACACCATTCTGGCATTCAAACGCCCATTCTGTGCCAATTTTGGCGTTTAACGCCAGCTCTGCTACCTTTCTTAGCATTAAACGCCACTCTGCTGCCCAATTGCTGGCATTAAACACCAGCCAGATGCCCATTTCTGGCATTTAACGCCAGCCAGATGCTAGATAGCCCTTTCTGGCGTAAAACGCCCAGAGTGCTGCCCATTCTGGCGTTTAACGCCCAGAATGCTGCCAGGCTGGGTGTTAAACGCCCATTCTGCTATCCTTACTGGCGTTTAAACGCCAGTAAGCCTGTCCTTCAGGGTGTGCTATTTTTTATGCTGTTTTTCATTTTATTTTTGATTTTTCATTTGTTTTTGTGACTTCACATGATCATCAACCTAAAGAAAACATAAAATAACAATGGAAAATAAATAAATATAATTAAATAACATTGGGTTGCCTCCCAACAAGTGCTTCTTTAATGTCAATAGCTTGACAGTGAAGCTCTTAGAGATCTTCACAGAGACTCAGAGCTTGATGTTGGCCTCCCAACACCAAACTTAGAAGTCGAGTGTGGGGGCTCTGTTTGACTCTGTATTGAGAGAAGCTTTTCATGCTTCCTCCCCATGGTTATAGAAGAAGATCCTTGAGCCTTAAACACAAGGTAGTCCTCCTTCAATTGAAGGACTAACTCTCCTCTGTCCACATCAATCACAGCTCATGCTGTGGCTAGGAAGGGTCTTCCAAGGATGATGGAATCATCTTCATCCTTCCCAGTGTCTAGGATTATGAAGTCAGCAGGGATGTAATAGCCTTCTACCTTCACTAAGACATCCTCTACAGGTCCATAAGCCTATTTCCTTGAATTGTCTGCAATCTCTAGTGAGATTCTTGCAGCTTGCACCTCAAAGATTCATAGTTTCTCCATTACAGAGAGGGGCATAAGGTTTATCCCTTACCCCAGGTCACACAGAGCCTTCTCAAAGGTCATGGTGCCTATGGTACAAGGTATTAAGAACTTTCCAGGATCCTGTTTCTTCTGAGGTAATTTCAGTTGAACCAAATCATTCAGTTCTTTGATGAGCAATGGAGGTTCATCCTCCCAAGTCTAATTACCAAATAACTTGGCATTCAGCTTCATGATTGCTCCTAGATATTGAGCAACTTGCTCTTCAACAATGTCTTCATCCTCTTCAGATGAAGAATACTCATCAGAGCTCATGAATGGCAACAGTAAGTTCAATAGAATCTCTATGGTCTCTATATGAGCCTCAGATTCCTTTGGTTCCTCATTAGGGAACTCCTTGGAGGTCAGTGGGCGTCTATTGAGGTCTTCATCACTGAAAATCACTGCCTTTTCTTCCTCACTAGGTTCGGCCATGTTGGTTATATTTATAGCATTGCACTCTCTTTTAGGATTCTCTTCTGTATTGCTTGGGAGAGTACTAGGAGGGATTTCAGTAACTCTTTTACTCAGCTGACCCACTTGTGCCTCCAAATTTCTAATAGAGGACCTTGCTTCAGTCATGAAACTGAGAGTGGTCTTAGATAGATCAGAGACTACAGTTGCTAAGTCAGAGTGGCTCTGCTTAGAATTCTCTGTCTATTGCTGAGAAGATGATGGAAAGGGTTTGCTATTGCCAAATCTGTTTCTTCCACCATTATTATTACTGAAGCCTTGATTAGTCTTCTGTTGATCCTTCCATGAGAAATTTGGATGATTCCTCCATGAAAGATTACAGGTGTTTCCATAGGATTCTCCCATATAATTCACCTCTTCCATTACAGGATTCTCAGGGTCATAGGCTTCTTCTTTAGAGGAAGCTTCCTTAGTACTACCTGTTGCAGCTTGCATTCCAGACAGACTCTGAGAAATCATATTGACTTGCTGAGTCAATATTTTATTCTGAGCCAATATGACATTCAGAGTATAAATCTCCAAAACTCCTTTCTTCTGAGTTGTCCTATTATTCACAGGATTTCTTTCAGAAGTATACATGAACTGGTTATTTGCAACCATTTCAATGAGTTCCTGGGCTTCTGTATGCGTCTTCTTCAGATGAAGAGATCCTCCAGCAGAGTGGTCCAATGACATCTTGGACAATTCGGACAGACCATCATAGAATATACATATGATGTTCCATTCTGAAAACATGTCAGAAGAACACCTTCTAATCAATTGCTTGTATCTTTCCGAAGCTTCATAGAGGGATTCACCTTCCTTCTGTCTGAAGGTTTGGACTTCCACTCTAAGCTTGAAAGAATTTGGCCAAGAAAGCATTGACCAACTTTTTCCAAGAGTTCAGGCTATCCTTAGGTTGTGAGTCCAACCATGTCCTAGCTCTATCTCTTACAGCAAAGGGGAAAAGCATAAGTCTGTAGATCTCAGGATTAACCCCATTGGTCTTAACAGTGTCACAGATTTGCAAGAATTCAGCTAAGAACTGATGAGGATCTTCCAATGGAAGTCCATGAAACTTGCAATTCTGCTGCATCAGAGAAACTAATTGAGGCTTAAGCACAAAGTTGTTTGCTCCAATTGCAGGAATTGAGATGCTCCTTCCACAGAAGTCAGAAGAGGGTGCAATAAAGTCACCAAGCATCTTCCTTGCATCTCCACAATTGTTGTTGGGTTCGGCCATCTCTTCTTCTTTTTTGAAAAATTCTGTCAGGTCCTCTCCAGAGTGTTGTGCCTTAGCTTCTCTTAGCTTCCTCTTTAGAGTCCTTTCAGGTTCCAGATCAGCTTCAACAATAATATTCTTATCCTTTCTCCTGCTCATATGAAAAAGAAGAGAACAAAAAAGAATAGGAATCCTCTATGTCACAGTATAGAGATTCCTTTATGTGAGTAGAAGAATAGAAGAGTAGAATGAAGAAGAGAGAAGATGAAGAATTCGAACACAGAGAGGGAGAGAGGGTTCGAATTATAATAAGAAGAGAAGTGTTAGTAAATAAATAAATAAATAAAAAGAGATGAGAGAGAGAATTCGAATTTTAAGTTAAAATAAAAGGAAAGTATTTTTGTTTTTATTTTAATTATTGGTTAGTTTTTGAAAATTTAAAAAGAGAAATAAAATGAAATTGGAATTTAAAACAATTAGTTAATTAAAAAGAATTTTGAAAAAGAGGTTAGTAGTTTTCGAAAATTAGAGAGAGAGAAAGGTAGTTAGGTGATTTTGAAAAAGATATGATTAAAATAGTAAACTTTTAAAATCAAACAAAAAGTTAAGTGGTTAATTGCAAAAGATTTGAAAATCAATTTTGAAAAGATAAGAAGTTAGAGAAGATTTTGAAATTGATTTTGAAAAAGATATGATTGAAATTTATTTTGAAGAAGATTGAAAAGGAAATTTAAAAAGATTTGATTTTGAAAATTAAAGTTGATTACTTGACTAACAAGAAACTAAAAGATATGATTTTAGAATTTAAAGATTGAACCTTTCTTAATAGGCATGTAACAACTTGGTATTTTTGAATCAAAATATTAAATGTTAGTATTAATTTCGAAAATATGAAACAAAATTAAGAAAAAGATTTTGAAAATTGATTTTGAAAATTTTCGAAAATAATAAAAAATGAAAAAGATTTGATTTTTGAAAAAGATAGATTTTTTTTTATTTTTGATTTTTTATGAGGAGAGAGAAAAATATAAAAATGACACAAAACATAAAAGTTTAAGATCAAAACTAATAATGCATGCAAGAACACTTTGAATGTCAAGATGAACACCAAGAACACTTTGAAGATCATGATGAACACCAAGAACATAGTTTTAAAATTTTTAAGAAAAGAAAAACATGCAAGACACCAAACTTAAAAATTTTTATTCTAGAGACACTAATAGTCCAAGAATGCATATGAAAATAAGAAAAGACACCAAACAAGAAAATTTAAAGATCAATCAAAGAAATTCATTAAGAACAAATTGAAGATCAATGAAGAACACATGGATGAACTTTCGAAAATTTAAAGAAAATTAAAGGCATGCAATTGACACCAAACTTAAAATTTGACACAATACTCAAACAAAAAACACAAAATTTTTGGTTTTTATGATTTTATTAATTTTTTTGTATTTTTCAAAAATTATTTGAAAAAAAAAAAATTCAAAATTTTTAATAGGAATTCCAAGAATCATGCAATGTTAGTCTAAAGTTTCGGTCCAAAAATTTAGACATGGCTAAATAGCTAGCCAAGATTTATGTGAAAAGCTTCGGTCCAAAAGATTAGACATGGCTAAATGGCCAGCCAAGTTTCAGCAGAGCATTACATACAACAGCCAAATTGATGGGAACCAAAAGGCTCTTGCAAAGATAAGTGGAAACCTCAGTCCAAAAGATTAGACATGGCTAAACAGCCAGCCAGGCTTCAACATATCTTATGAAACTCTAAAATTTGTTCTTAAAAATTCTGAAGAACATATTTAAATAATTTTTTTGAATTTTTCAAAAATTAAAATAAAAATCTTAAAAATAAAATAAAATTACCTAATCTAAGCAACAAGATGAACCGTCAGTTGTCCAAACTTGAACAATCCCCGGCAAAAGCGCCAAAAACTTGGTACGCATGAACGTGATCTCAACACTTCTTCACAACTCCACGTAACTGACATGCAAGTGCACTGGGTCGTCCAAGTAATACCTTACGTAAGTAAGGGTCGATCCCACGGAGATTGTCGGCTTGAAGCAAGTTATGGTCATCCTTATAAATCTCAGTCAGGTGGATTCAAATGGTTATGAGGTTTTGATAATTAAAATATAAATAAAACATAAAATAAAATAAAGTTACTTATGTAATTCATTGGTGGGAATTTCAGATAAGCGTCTGAAGATGCTTTGTTGCTTCTGAACCTCTGCATTCCTATTGCCTTCTTCCAACCATGCGTTACCTCCTTCCATGGCAAGCTGTATGATCCTCTCGGATGAAAACAAATCCATATGCACTGTCACCGCACGGCTAATCATCTGTCGGTTCCCGCTAGCGTTGGAATAGGACCATTGTCCTTTTGCACACTGTCACTGCGCCCAACATTCGCAAGTTTGAAGCTCGTCACAGCTATCCCTTCCCAAATCCTACTCAGAATACCACAGACAAGGTTTAGACTTTCCGGATCTCAAGAATGCTGCCAATGGTTCTAGCCTATACCACGAAGGTTCTAATCTCAGATTCAGATGCTCTGTTGTCAGGAGAGACGATGTGAATCGTTGATTAGGGACCCAAGGGAATATACTCCGGCTGTCGTCCAATGACTACGTTGAACATTATGTAGACCGCTTTGTGGTTGTCAGGCACGCGATCCTGGATAAGCGAGTAACGAAGATTGGGTGATTGTCACGGGTCACCCCTTCATTCTGACTTAACTGAATTAAGTACGAGAGTATATCTTGGAGAAGAAGTAGGCGTGAATTGAAGAAAAAACAGTAGTAATTGTATTAATTCATGAAGAACAGTAGAGCTCCACACTTTAATCTATAGGGTGTAGAAACTCCACCGTAGAAAATACGTAAGTGAAAAAGGTCTAGGCATGGCCGTGAGGCCAGCCTCCATACGTGAACAATCTTCTATGATTACATATTATTCAAAATATGGTCAAGACCTTCTAAATAAATCACTAAAAGTAGTTTTTATACTAAACTAGTAATCTAGGTTTACAGAAAATATATAGTGCAGAAATGCACTTCTGGGGCCCACTTGGTGTGTGCTTGGGCTGAGAATTGAAGCTTTTTCATGCTTAGGCTGTTCCTAGAGTTAAACACTAGCTTTGGTACCAGTTTGGGTGTTTAACTCCAATTCTGGTGCCAGTTTGGGCATTTTACGCCAAGATGTTTTAGGCTGGATTTGATTGCCAGTTTGGGCCATCAAATCTTGGACAAAGTATGGACTATTATATATTTCTGGAAAGCCCATGATGTCTAATTTCTAACGAAATTGAGAGCGCACCAATTGGGCTTCTGTAGCTCCAGAGAATCCACTTCGAGTATAGGAAGGTTAGAATCCAATAGCATCTGTAGTCCTTTTTCAGCCTTTGAATCAGATTTTTGCTCAGGTCCCTCAATTTCAGCCAGAAAATACCTGAAATCACAAAAAAACACAAAAAATCATAGTAAAGTCCAGAAATGTGATTTTTGAATAAAAACTAATAAAAATATAATAAAAAGTAACTAAAACATACTAAAAACTATGTAAAAATAATGCCAAAAAGGGTATAAATTATCCACTCAATAGGCCCCAAGAGTTTTGATTGTTGAAATGAATTCTGGGGTCCCAAACCTTGTTGTTGCACCCATCGTCTTTTTGACTACCATAGTTAAATATGGGTGACAAGGCTTGTGAATTCTCAATTAAGCATCCAAACATTCTCCTAGACCCAAGCAATTTGGTTCTACACCAACCATTGCTATTCAACTTTGAGCATGCAACCATCATGAACTTAGAGTAATGTTTCCAACCACTACACAACTCTCTCTTACTCTTAACTCCACAAAGAGCTCTAAGTTGACCATCATTTTCAAGCAAACCATATTCAAGTGAGAAGGTAAAGCTTAGGGATAAGAATTTTACCCACTTGAATGTTGTGTAGGATGGTGACTTAGGAAGGGGTGGTCCCAATGATCTTGCAAGCTCTACTCCCTTATGCTCTTCCTTGACTATCTCTACCTCTTTACAACTTTCCTCAACTTCAACCTCTTCCTCTTGGTGGCTCTCTTCCAATTCAATCTCTTCTTCATTGCTCACCAAGGGCATGAGAGGTTGTGCATCTTCTTCTTTGACCTCAATTTCAAGCCCAATGGGGGAAGATTCAATTGTAGATAGGAACTCCTCAATGATTGAATCCATTTCTTGATCAACCTCTTCAAAATCTTCAACCATGATATGCCTTGGAAGTTGTACACCCTCCTTAACATCAATATCAAGCTTCTTGGAAGAGGGCTCTCTAATTCTACGCTCCTATGGACTTCCAACATTTTCTAGATATTCAACCACTTCTTTTGGCTCAATTGTCCCAACTTCCTCCCCTTGTTGCAAATCATGCTTTAGTTCCTCTTCTTCACCATGAAGCTCCAAACTCACTTCCTCACTATGCTCCTTAATTTCTTCTCCACATTCAACAACGGGAGTGCTTTGTTCGCATAAGCTTAGGCAGGATGAGTATATGTTGCTAATGGCTTCCGCCATGATAGCCATCTTGGCTTCTAGCTCCTTAAACTCCTTTTCCGTCCTCTCTTGTTGCCTTTGGATATGAGAGTCAAGGTCTCTTAGTTCTAGCATGAGGACTTCATCGGGGGCGGTGGTGGAAGAGAGGATTCATTGTTTGAGGGAAATGCGTTGTAGTTGGAAGGTGGTTCATATTGGTAAGGGCATGGAGATGGTGTATATGGAGGTGGTTCTTGAGAGTAATTGTATTGGAATGGTGTTGGTTCCATGTATGGTATATATGGCTCATAAGGTGGTTAGTATGATGGATAAGGATTAGGGTCATATGGAGGTGTTTGGTGGTATGAGGCTTGTGAGTAAGGTGGGTCAAAATTATGTTGGGGAGGTGGTTCATAGGCATATGGTGGCGGTTGTTGACAATCACAATAAGGGTCACCACATCCATTAGATTGATATGCATTAGGAGTGAAATTATACCTATAAGAGACCGGAGGAGGTTGTTGCCAAAAAGGGTGATCAATCATTTGAGGCTCCCTCCACCTTTGATTGTTCCATCTTTGATGCATGTTATCATTGTAGCTCCCATTTCCTACAACATAATTTGAACCAAACTCATAGCCAAAGGGGTGAGAATTTATAATAGCAAATAAAAATAAAAGCTAACAAAAATAAGCAACAAAGTCCTAAAGCTAACAAAAACTAACAAATAAGCAAAAGACAACCATATTCACAATATTCACAATAGCCAATAATATAACACCATTGCAATTCCCCGGCAACGGCGCCATTAATTTGATGCAAGGATTTATACCGGTTCGGAATTCCACAAAATAATTCCGTTGTTAGTATAGTCCAAACCAATAGTCAATCCTCAAATCAAATTAAATTTTGGTGTTGTCACAAGTACAAACCCCAATAAGAATTAACCGAAGTATTTAAACTCCGGGTTGTCTCACAAGGAATTGCAATGAAGTGGTCAATTATTGGCTATGAAGGAACAAGGGGTTTGGTTTATAAAAGGGAAGGGAAATAAATGACAAGAAAAGTAAATCAAGCAAGTAAAGGAAGCAAGTAACAAAGAGAGACATTCATGGCAAGGGTTAAGAATATAGGCTTTCTATCCTAGTCACTAATAACAATAATTAACAAGAATTTATCCTATTTCATCATCTCCAATGTGGAAGAAGGTGTAAGTTATCTTCCATGAGAGAAAGTCAAACAAGACTAGTTAATCTCAACCCAAAAATCCTAATCAAATTACTAATGGAATTAGCAAGAGATTAGAGTCAATGGGAAGCATATTAACTAACAACTCTAGATTACCAACATGAGTTGGGTATTCATGACTCAAGATTACCTAATTACTCTTTCCAAGCCAAGAATGCTCAAAATATACTCTAACAACCAACCAAGCATTTTGTCAAACACTTGGAAGGCATAAAAGGAAAGCATAGTAAAAGTGTAAGAAATATAAATCTACCAACTACCAATTGCAAGGAAAGTAAAATTCACAACTCAAATTAACAATAAAAGAACATCAAACATCAAATTTCATTAAATGTAAACCAAATCCAACATGAGCATTCATAAACGTGAAAGAAGCATAAAAGTAAAATTAACGAAAGAAAGCAAGAGAGTTACATCACTAGAGCATAAGAATAAAGAAGAAACAAGATGAAAGCAAAGAATTAAACATGGATCTATGATGCAATTAACCCTAGGAACCCTAATTCTAGAGAGAAGAGGGAGCTTCTCTCTCTAGAAACTAAGCTACATGATGCAAAAAATCCAAACAATTGCTCCCCCTTTGCTCAAGCTTGAATTCTGCATGAAATACCCTCAGAAACAAGTTGGATTTGGGCCTGGGCAGCTCAGAAATTGCCTCCCAGCGTTTTGCCTTTAAGTGAGTCACGTGCGAGCATCGACGTGTACGCGTGGGTCACGTGTGCGCGTCGCTTGGCAATTTTCCTATCCACGCGTACGCGTCATGTGCGCGTACGCGTCATCTGTGCGTACGCGTCTCCATGCAACTTCACTTCCACACGTGCGCGTCTTCTGCGCGTGCGCGTGGGTGGATGTACTCCAAATCCTTGTTTCCTCATGCATTCTCCACTTTGTATGCTTTTCTCTTCATTTCTTCCATCCCATACTTTCCTTATGAACCTGAAATCACTCAACAAACACATCAAGACATCGAATGAAATTAAAGTGAATTAAAATCACCAATTTAAGGGCCTAAAAAGCATGTTTTTACACTTACGCACAATTTAAGGGAGAATTACAAAACCATGCTATTTCATTGAATAAATGTGAGAAAAGGTGATAAAATCCCCCAAAATAAGCACAAGATAAACCACAAAATTGGGGTTTATCACCCGCCTACTTTGGCTTTTGCAAAACTTTTTTTATCGGTTGATCAGTTTGAACGATTATTAGGTGACTTTGGAAATATTATCTCAACGTCGTGCCGATGTTAATAATGCAAAAGCTAGCTTTTCTAACTTTGTGTATCTTAATTCTGATCCTTGAAGGACTTTACTGATAAAATACATAAGTCGCTGATGTTTACCTTCATCCTCTAATATTAGAGCTGAAGCCATTGACTCATCAGTTACTGACAAATATAGGTATAACAGCCTTCCGATTTTCGGTCTTTCTAGGACAGGAAGAGATGATAGTAAGTTTTTAAAATGGTTGAAAGCATTTTTGCATTCCTCTGTCCATGCAAAATCCACTCCTTTCTTTATTAAGTTGAAAAAAGGTTTTGCTTTTTCAGCAGAAGCACCTAGAGACCTAGACAAAGCCGTTAGACGACCTATAAGCCTCTAAACCTCTTTGAGGTTTTGAAGACTTGCCATATCGAGAATAGCTCAACATTTCTTAGGGTTAGCTTCAATACCTCTTAGAGTGACCATGAAACCCAAATGTGCACTTAACAGGATTCAACCTCATTCTATGTTGTCGGAGACTCGCTAAGGTGTCTTGTAGATCAGTAATCAGATCGGCATCCGACTTGGTCTTGATCAACATGTCGTCGATGTAGACGTTCATATTCTTCCCAATTTGATTTTTGAATACCTTAGCCATCAATTTCTGATAGGTAGCCCCTGCATTTTTTAAACCAAAAGGCAATACAATATAATAATAAATTCCTTCCGACGTAACAAAAGCCGTTTTATACTCATCTAGCTTATGCATTGGTATTTGATTGTACCCACTATATGCATCCAAGAAACCTAGAACCTAATAACCCGATGCAGGATCAATCAAATTATATATATTTGATAAAGAAAAAAACTATCTTTTGGGCAGGCCTTATTTAAATCGGTATAATCTAAACACGTGCGCCGTTTCCCATTAGCCTTTTTAACCATTACTACATTAGATAACCATGTTGAATAAGTGAGTTCCCAAATAAATCCTGTATCCAATAGCCCCAAAACTTGCTTTTTAACCTCGCTGGCACGGTCTTAAGACATCTTCCGATGTCTTTGCGAGATCGACTTATACGTAGGATCAATCGCAAGTTGATGGGACATAAATTCAGGATTGATTCCCAGCATATCAGAGGGTTCCCATGCAAATAGATCTATATTATCTTTTAGGAGATCCTAAAGTTCTTACTTCAAAGGGTAAGGTAGGTCCTTGTTTATCATGGTATACTTCTCTATAGTTTCTCCAATCTAGAATTTTTCCAAGTTTCCATTGGGTTCTGGCCTAGGTTTCTCCTGAATTTGGGAGTCCAAATCTATCAAAACTACTCCCATAAAGTTTTTGGCCTTATCCTGCAAAGTTAAACTTGCTTTATTACAATTGACAGCTGCTATCTGATCTCTATGGATTGTAGCCACATGACCTTCGGAGGTCAAATACTTCATAACTAAAATTTTTGTTGAGATAAATGCATAAAGTCATTGGCCATTATTCTCCCAAGGATCACATTGTAGGTTGTAGAATATTCAAAACAACAAATTCAGCCTGCACCACCCAAACGTCGGTTCCCTCTCCTAAGGTAAAGAGAAGGTCTACCGTTCCATCTGGCCTAATGAAATGGTCTTCCAGACCCACCACCCTAGAAAGATGTGGCTTCAGGTGCTAATCGGTTAGACCTAGTGTGTCAAAAGCATTTCGGGAAAGAAAATTTGAATATGCTCCCGTGTCAACCAAAATCCTTTTGACAATTCCATTTTCCAACCTAGTCATGATTACCAGAGGCTCATCATCTTTCAACGTGGCGTATTGGAAATCTTCCGAGGTAAATTGAACACTCGGAAAACTTTGCACTCTCAATACTTCGGAACTTGCAAGCTTAGCATATTTCTTTATCGCATTTCTAGACTTTGGAAATCCATTCTTACCTACCACTACATTCACTATTACCTAAGTCGTGGCGTCTTGGGTCTCATGGGGTTTAGCATTCCTAGGATTTCTGGTTTCTCGTTCTTTATCATCATTATGCCATCGAGACAGCCTGGCATACTAAACAATCTCAGGAAGCTTTCCATTCTGGATGGCCTGCTGATGAGTCAATATTTTTCGATATATTTTAGCTTGATTTGGATGGATTCTAGCACAAGAACTCACACTTAAGCACCAAAATAGCATACTTTTGTGTTTTGTCCCCAATTTGATCCTAAATATGAAAACATGCAATTTTGTGCTTGAAATGAGCAATTTAATTCCACTTTTATTCCATTTGATGCCATGACATATTTGCTGAGTGTTTTCAGACTTTAGAGGCAAGAATGGATAGCCAAAAGTGGAAAAAAGCATGTACAAGGGAGAAAACATGAAGAAAACGAGGAAAAGAACACACAGTGAATTGTGCGTGCGCACAAGCTTGCGTGCATATACACAAGAAAGAATTTCCACGTGTGCGTGTGCACAAGCACCTGTGCGTATGCATAGGTCAAATTTTAGCCAAGTGTGCAGACGCACACATCTGTGCGTCCGCACAGGTCCCTGCACGTGATTTTTCGCACAGGTTCCTGCACGTGATTTCATTAATGAAGCACGTGTTTTCTCAAATTCTGAGGCCTCTTGGCCCATTTTGGAACGCTTGGATGCTGAATTGAAGTGCTATATGAAGGGGATATCAACACATATGAAGGAGAAGCTCACTTAGATAGTTTTAGAGAGTAATTAGGAGTAGGAGTAGGAGTAGTGTAGCATTGCTCTCCTAGGGTTTATGTAGTTTTCATGTAGCATTTTATAGCAAGATTAATTTTGAATTTTGATCATCTTTAATTGTAAGTACTCTTTAATTCCTCTTTAATTACATTGTCTTTATTTTCAATTTCCTTTGGTTCAAGTTACTTCGTTCATAATTGCAATTTTGTGTTTCTTGAAGTTTTGATCAATGAATTTTATGTTTCATGCTTCTTTTATGTTTGATTTCTTGTTTATGTTTGGTTTTGTTGATAGTTGGTTATAGTTTTCCATTTTATTTTGCAATTTTCATGTTTTACTTTTATGCACACAAGGTGTTTGTAAAAATGCCAACTCTAGATTTTGAGTAGATTTTCCCACCTTGACTTGTGGTTTGAGTTCCTAAGATACTAGAGTCATAATGTCTGACATTTAGTGGTAATTCTTGGGTAGTTAGTTGACTCTTGTTTCCATTGACGCTAGCCTTTTATCAACTAGTTTGGTAAGTTGGTTAGGACTTATGGATTAAGGTCAATTATGCTTGCTTGACTTACTCCTCGATGGTTGGGGTTAACTAAGCGAGATTGACTCATGATAATTATTGATGCCAGGGCATCTTGGCTAGTTTCACTGACCTTTTCTTTACTGTTTTTAGGTTAGTTTCATGCATTTCTTTAGGAAATAAGCTAGTTTTGGGTAAATATTCACTTATGCCTTGACTCAAGCATACATTGTGCATTTTACATGATTTCATGAGGATTTTGCATAAGTTTAGTGACAAATATTATGTTGCATTACTCATGACTTGGACTAGAGCTTTGATGCACTTTGTTGCTTGATTTCAGGACCAAAAAGGAGCAAGAAAAGGGGAGGTAACTTGCAAAAATTAATGAGAAAAGTGATTGCCAATAACACTCTCAAAAAGCCATCATGCCCACGTTAGAGAGTCACGTTAACCAAGTTAACGTGAACTCTAGCGTGGAGAAAAGAAGATGAGCCAACGTTAGTGACACTCAACATTGTCACTAACGTTGGCAATTACTCATAAGTGGCCACGTTAGAAGCCACGTTAACCTAGTTAACGTGGCCTCTAACGTTAAGGGGGAGGGAGAGAAGAAAACATTAGTGACACTCAACATTGTCACTAACGTTGGCCTATGGTACTAAGTACCACGTTAACTCCCACGTTAACTTGGTTAACGTGGGAACTAACGTAGAGGATGAAGAGTTGTCGACAACGTTAGTGACACTCAACATTGTCACTAACGTTGAAGCAACCACACAACCCCCAAGAGTCACGTTAACTTCCACGTTAACTTGGTTAACGTGGAAGCTAACGATGAGAAATGAAGGATGAGCCAACGTTAGTGACACTCAACATTGTCACTAACGTTGGGATGGCTAAAAGATGGCCACGTTAGAAGCCACGTTAACCTAGTTAACGTGGACTCTAACGTGAGACCTAGGGGCACACTGGAACGTTAGTGACAATGTTGAATGTCACTAACGTTCTCGAAGGATGGCAAATGCCACGTTAGAAGCCACGTTAACCTAGTTAACGTGATCTTTAACGTGAAGCAAGAAGGGGCACATTGGAACGTTAGTGACAATGTTGAGTGTCACTAACGTTCTCGAAGGATGACAAGGCAACGTTAAAAGTCACGTTAACCTAGTTAACATGGGTTTTAACGTGAGGCAAAGGGGTGCATTGGAACGTTAGTGACAATGTTAAGTGTCACTAACGTTCCCGAACTTGGACTTTCACTAAATGATTAACACTCCTTACACCCTGAGCTTAAGTCTCTGCCCACTCCGCACTTTCTCTCTGCAAGTAAAGCCAAGCCCAAATAAAGAAAGGAACTGTTTCAAACTCAAGATCCAAAGGCCCAAGACTTGAAGAGTGAACTAGAAGCTGAGAAGAGTAGTATATATAGGAGTAGCTTTGAATTGTAAAATAGTTCTGGAGGTTGAGGAATTACTCTTTGTATTTACTTTCTTTGCAATTTCTAGTTTTATGATGTATTCTCCATCTTTATTTTCATTTTCAAGAGCTATGAACAACTAAACTCCTTTCATTGGGTTAGGGAGCTCTGTTGTAATTTGATGGATCAATACTAATTTTCATTGTTCTTCTTCTATCTTTCCTCTTGATTTTACTTGAAAGCTTTCGATCTTCATCCAATTGAGTAGTTATCTTGGAAGAGAAGCTATTCAAACTTGGATCTCTTTTGAACTTTGGAAGAGGAATGAAGAGATCAAGCTAGAAATGCTTTCTCATGCTGGACCAAATTGGGTTTGGATGGGTATGTGACTGTAACCCTCTCAATACTTGGTTTGGGAAATGCATGTGGTATAATTAGTGACCATACTTCATCTCTTCTCATGAGCAATTGACCAAGGAATTGGCTATTGATCAAGATTTGAGAGATTGAATTGCAAGGAATTGTAATTCAATCACTTAAGATTGCCAAGGAGATCAATGAGTGCATTGATTGAGGAAGAGATGAAAATGAACTTGATCCGGAGAATTGCAACATCTCCTAAGCCCAATGAACTCCCCATCTCTAATCTTGCCCATTCTCTTTAATTTCTGCGATTTACTTTTATGAGCAAATCCCCCATTCCCATTTACAATTCTGCAATTTATTTTCAGTCATTTACTTCCATTCATTTAATTCTAGCATTTACTTTTCTGTTATTTACATTCCCGCCATTTTATTTTCTGCAACTCTCAACCCAATTTCTGGATTCGCTCAACTAGAACATTCTTCTAATTAAAGTTGCTTGATCAATCAATCCCTGTGGAATTCAACCTCACTCTATTGTGAGTTTTTACTTGACGACAACTTCGGTACACTTGCCGAAGGAAGATTTGTTGAGAGACAAGTTTTCTCCGCATCAAGTTTATGGCGCCGTTGCCGGGGATTGATTGTGCATCAACAATGAGTAGATTGGAAGATCACTAGATTGAGCATTTTATTTTGTGAATTTCATTTTTCTGTTTGAGTGATTTACTTTTTGTTTTAGTTAAACTTCTTCCCTTCTCCCTCTACCCATTTGTTTTTCTTTGTTATTTTCAATTCTGTTTGCTAACCCACTAACTGTTTGATATATTGCATCACCCACAACTAACAATAACTCTGACACAAATACTGTCTGCACCTATTTTCTCTGCTTGTACTTGTTGGTTGTATGACAGGGAGAAGAAGCGGGGCTTCAACTTCCTTTGATTCTGAACCAGAGAGAACCTTCCTTAGACTAAGGAGGGAGGCAAGAGGAAAACGAGTAGTTGGTGCTGAAGAAGAAGAGGAACAGTTTGAGGAATACTTTGAACCAAACATGGAAGAAAACATGGAAAATCATCATGAAGAAGAGACTCACAACCATGGCAGAGGAGGTGGAGCAAATCATGCTGGGGAAGATAGAAGAGTTTTGGGCTCTTACATTAATCCAAACCCAGGCAATTGTGGAAGTAGCATCCAAAAGCCAACAATCCATGCCAACAACTTTGAACTTAAACCACAGCTCATCACCCTTGTTCAGAACAACTGTTCGTTTGGAGGAGGTGTTCAAGAAGATCCCAACCAACATTTGACCACCTTCTTGAGAATATGTGACACAGTAAATTTAATGGTGTTCATCCTGACGCCTATAGATTGCTCTTATTTCCCTTCTCACTCAGAGACAAGGCAGCCAAGTGGCTGGAATCCTTCCCAAGGGAGAGCTTGACAACTTGGGAGGATGTGGTGAACAAATTCTTAGCAAGATTCTACCCTCCTCAACGAATCAATAGGCTGAGAGCTGAGGTTCAAACCTTCAGGCAACAGGATAGTGAAACTCTGTATGAAGCATGGGAGAGGTTCAAAGACTTAACAAGGAGGTGTCCACCTGACATGTTCAACGAATGGGTCCAGCTGCACATTTTCTATGAAGGGCTCTCTTATGAGTCAAAGAAGGCAGTAGACCATTCATCTGGAGGGTCTTTGAACAAGAAGAAGACCATTGAGGAAGCCATAGATGTTATTGAAACAGTAGCAGAAAACGACTACTTCTATGCTTCCGAAAGAGGGAACACAAGAGGAGTGATGGAGCTAAACAATGTAGATGCTCTGTTGGCCCAAAACAAGCTCATTACCCAGCAGCTGGCTGACCTCACCAAGAAGATGGAGATGAACCAAGTAGCAGCAATCTCCACTTCATCAACAACACAAGAAGGAGTAAACCAAGAAGCAAAAGGGAATCAGGAGCAAGCCAACTACATTGGGAATTCACCAAGGAAAAACTATGATCCATACTCCAAGACTTACAACCCTGGATGGAGAAATCACCCGAACTTTGGGTGGGGAAGTGAGCAAGATCAAAACCAAGACCAGAGACGTTACAACTCTAACAACAATGCAGCTCACCAACAATTCACCCAGAGGACATCTCAACACCCCCACAACAACAACTCTCCACATACTTATCAAAACCAAAACAGCACATCTGCTCCGAACCACTCATCAATTGATGACAGGCTCTCTAAGATTGAAGCCTTACTTGAAGGAATAAGCCAAGAGATTCAAGAAAATAAGGTGTTCAAAGAGGAGGTGCGAGCCAATATTAAGAACCAGGGAGAAACCATTAGGAAGCTGGAATTCTAGGTGGGATATTTAGCTGAGAAGATTCCCAAACCTACTGATAGCTTCCCAAGTGACATTGAGAAAAACCCCAAGGGAAAAGCAAAGAAAGTAAGATGGGAAGATTGCAAAATGGTCACTACAAGTGATCAAGAGATTGAAGACAAGCAAGGTAAAATGTGCAAACAACCTGAAGACAACTCAACAAAGGAGGAGGATGGAGATCACAAAGAACCAGAAATCTCACAACAAGAGCTGCTGAAGCTCTATGCACCATTCCCCCAACTGCTCAATGGTGCTGTGGGAAAAAGAATATACTCAAGGTTCTTAGACTTGTTTGCATCCCTGCATGTGAACATACCATTCATCAAGGCAATTCAACAAATGCCTGCATTCATCAAATATATGAAGGAACTTCTTCCCAGGAAAAGCTCACTCAAGGGAGGGCAGACTATAGTAATGAACAAGAAATGTAGTGCCCTTATTCAACCTGAGTTGCCTACAAAAAGAAGAGACCCAGGAAGTTTTCATATCCCTTGTGCCATAGGTGAAAATATGTTCGACAGAGCACTATACAATTTAGGGGCCAGCATCAACTTACTGCCCTTATCCCTGGTGAAGAGGCTACAGATCAATGAGATAATGCCTACAGATGTCATTATCAGACTGGCTGACAAAACTCAAAAGCAAGCAATAGGAGTGGTAGAAAATGTGTTGCTAAAGGTTGGGAAGTACTTTCTCCCAACAGACTTTGTCATTCTGGACATGGAAGAAAGTCACACTCACCCAATCATATTGGGAAGACCATTCCTAGCTACGGCCAGAGCACTTATCGATGTAGAGAAAGGGGAGCTAATATTGAGAATTCATGATGAACAACTCAGCTTCAATGTCTTCAACTTCTCACAAGAAATAGATCAAGAGGACAAGGAACTAAGCACAAACGATAAGGAGACACTGAAGGAGGAGACAAGCACTGAAGCACAGCCAGTTCATTCTGAAACCCCCTCAATTGATGAACAAGGAAAACAGCAACTGCCACAGCTCAAGGAAAAATTGGAGGAACCCAACCTCTAGAGGCAGGTGAAGACAGCATCACAACTCCTTGGAGAAAGAGGTCACCAAGGGAAGGCAACTTCAAAGAAATAAAGAAGAAGGTACCAAGGAAATGGAGGAACAAGAAGATCCCTACGGAAGATTTTTCTCCAGGGGATAGAGTTGTCTCATCTTACTTCCCAGATATTCCTCCTAATCTCCCTACTGTACCATCTCAGTTACCTAAGGTCTTCACTATCAACAGAGTTCTTTCCCTGGAACATGTGGAGATCATTGATCCAACCAATGGATACAAATCCACAGCAAGAGGGGAGGACTTTAAGCACTACCAACCACCATGATGAAAGAAAAACGTCAAGCTAGTGACGCTAAAGAAGCGCTTCATGGGAGGCAACCCATGTTTTATATGCTTTCAGATGATTATGAATAAGTCTATCTTTATGAGCTTCAATCCAAACTTAACGAACAATTGGTGAAAATCTTCTTATGCAGAATATAGTGAGGAACAAGTTTGGTGTTCAAAGCAAACCAAGTTGCATGCTAGTCTTGGGAGCTTTGAACACAAAACTTTTCATCACATTGCTTCAAACTAAGTTTGGTGTCACCTCATGGTGCCACCAAAATGCATATAAGGAACCACCAATAGTTAGTTAGTTAGTTGGAATTCATAAATAAACAATCAAATCCTTTCTTTCCTTTATTTCTAGCCGTAGAGTTTTAATTTTTCTTTTATATATATTAATTTCCTTATTTCAATTCTTTATAGGAAAGGAAAAGAAGCATAAAAAGGGATTGATTGGACAATTAAATGAGGGAGATTTTGCCACTTAATGAAGAGCACTACACACATGTCTCAAGAGGGAACGCATGGGGAAACGCTGCCATGCAACATTGGAGAAAGAAGACCCTTGAAGACCGAACCAATCACTCTCATTAAAGTGATGATCCTTGTCTTTCCTTCATACACAACCCCATCCGTTCATCTAGTAAACATTCATGCAATCCACACCCTTCATTCACTCATGATTTTCTTATATAAGAGAACCTTAGTGCACGCTCATTCCTCACATTCAAATCCCCACTCTCCACACTTCTATTGGCACACTAAACCCTTCATCACAAATTGCTTTAACCAACCCACTCTTCATCTATCCAAAGCCTCAAACCCCCTCAAACAACAATTCAAGTCATGGCATCATCAAGCTCAATGAGGCAAAAGAGGAAGGGGCCTATGGAGAGTGCTCCTTTTGATGACAAGAGATTCAAGACTGCCTTTCATGAGCATGAATTTGAGCGGATAAGTGCCAGAAGGATATTGCCAGAATTAATCTTCCAAATCAATGCCAATGAATCACCACAGATTTAGAGAAAAATTGAACAGAGGGGGTGGCAATTGCTCACCAGTCCAGAGGGGAAGATCAATGGAAACCTCATCAAAGAATTCTATGCAAATGCAGTTAGAGAGGATAAGACCAAAGCCCTAACCTTCAAAAGCTATATGAGAGAAAGGGAGGTGGACTTCAGCCCAAGTGCCATAACAAGAGCTCTTCACTTGAAATCACCTCATTTTGATGAGGAGAGTTATCAGGGAAGGATAAGTAGAAGCCCCGATAAGGATGAGCTTTCAGAGATAGCATCAGATATCTGTGTCATAGCCGCTGACTGGGAGAGGTATTCAGATGGGAGACCAAAATTCATAAAAAGGGGAGACCTTCACCCTGAGGCTAAAGGGTGGTTTGGGCTTGTAAGGAGGTCCATCCTACCAGCTGCTAATAATTCAGAGGCCAACATCAATCGAGCCACTATGGTACAATGCTTAGTACAAGATGGGGAAATCAAAGTGCATGAGCTCATTGCCGAAGGGATTCAAGAGTCAGCTGAAAAACCTGACTCAGGTGCCAGACTTTGGTACCCCAGTACCATTCTCCGCTTGTGCAACAAGGCCAAGGTAATATTTGAGGACAGCAGCCCAGACTGGGTGAACCCAGGGAGGCCAGTCACACTCGAGCGAATGGTCTATACCACATCGGTTCAGCAACTAAGAAGGCCACATATAGGAAGGCAAAGGGCCCAGGAAGGAGCTCATCAAGAAGAATACCATCAGGAAGAATATCAACAAGAAGAGCATCATGACCCAGCCAACTTGAATATGACTCACCTTCTAAGAGCCATTGAAGATTTAGGACAGAGACATATGGAAGGACAAGAGCAAATACTGAACCGGCTGAGTCAACAGGAAGCATGGCAAAAACAACAAATGGAGCAGCAGCAGGAACAATACTCCCAGCTCACTCAAGCCATCAACCAAGTGAATGAGAAGCAAGAGATTCAAGAGAAGCACTTGCAAGAGCTCAACCAGCGGCAGATAGCCCAAATGAAAACTTTCAATGAGTTCAGTGTACTCAATGAAGGAAGGCAACTACATAGGGAGGAGTTCTATGTAAACACTCAAGTCGAGTTGAACTACATGACCACTAATATGCATCATCTACACTATGCCATCCCCACATATGATGAGGTCCAAAAAGAATTTGTAGAACAAGAAGAGAGGAAAGTGAAACAGCAAAAGGAGACACTCAAGAAGAAGATGGAAGATAGTGGTTTTTGGAAGAAGCTGCTTGGAAAAGGCAAAGGAAGTGGGAGCACAAGCACTCAAGAGAGACACAATGAGGACAAGCAAGGAGGGGAGCACGGGCATCCACATGAATGAAAGGTGGTGGAGTTCCTTTTAGTCCATTGTTTTATATGCTTTAAATAAGGAAGATCTTGTATGAAATAGAACCTACTTCCATGTTATGTTTAAACTTTTTAAATTCTGTCTTTTAAGTTTCCTTCTGAATAGGTCTATGATTTCTGGTTTAAATGTCACTGCATCATTCCCTTATTTACTTGTAAGCTTGTCCCTTTTTATCAATGAAGAAGAGAATGTTTATGTTCTTAAAGACCAGAGTAGGGTTCCTAATGTGGAAGTGCATTCATGAATCTTTGGGGTAGTCATAAGTTAGCTAAGTTGGTTCAACCATAAGGCTAGGAGGACAACTATCCATCCTGAATACTTTGCTTTGGATACACTCATGAGACTAAGTTAATAACAAGATCCTAAGAAGAGAAAAGGGAAAGAACAACGGAAGTGAAAAAATAAAAGAAAAGAGTAAGCAATAAGGCTAGGCATCAATGGTTTTAAGCTTGAGGCAAGTGTCTGTGGTGCTCCTGTGTGAGGGATATGCTTGGATGAATAAGCTCTTAGGGGTGCCTTATCACTTGGTAACTTGGGTTAACTAACTCGGGATTATCAGCTAAAAGTCCACTATCAAGAGTAACTTCACTACGAACACTTAGTAACCCAAAGAGGTGCTGGACACCAAGGTCTCAAGAAAAGAAAATAAATAAACTAAATGCTGTAGTGTGTATGTATAGGGATAGGCTTGAGGAGTAATCCTTAGGGGTGTCTCAACACCTAGCACCTTGAACCACTGGTTCGGGAGTGTTGGCTGAAGCTTATCTTAAAGAGTGCCCCCTTACAGAGCACTTAGCCTAAATAACACAAATAACCTTGAAATAACAATAAAAGGATCAATGAATAAAAGTCTCATGAGATATAAACAAAGTAAGTGTTTAGGGACATGATAAAGGTCTGAAAGCCAGTAATAGAATGAACCTAAGTTGCTATGCATGAAACCACCATAAAATCAGTAATATGACTTCCACAAGAATGACTCATTCCTCTGGATATTCCATTCATCATTTTCTTGTTCCAGTACTTGCTTAGGGACAAGCAAGCTTTAAGTTTGTGTTGTGATGCCAGGGCATCTTGGCCAGTTTCACTACTTTCTTTACTGTTTTAGGTTAGTTCATGCATTTCTTTAAGAAATAAGCTAGTTTTGGGTAAATATTCACTTATGCCTTGACTCAAGCATACATTGTGCATTTTACATGATTTCATGAGGATTTTGCATAAGTTTAGTGACAAATATTATGTTGCATTACTCATGACTTGGACTAGAGCTTTGATGCACTTGTTGCTTGATTTCAGGACCAAAAAGAGCAAGAAAAGGGGAGGTAACTTGCAAAGATTAATGAGAAAAGTGATTGCCAATAACACTCTCAAAAAGCCATCAATGCCCACGTTAGAGAGTCACGTTAACCAAGTTAACGTGAACTCTAGCGTGGAGAAAAGAAGTTGAGCCACGTTAGTGACACTCAACATTGTCACTAACGTTGGCATTACTCATAAGTGGCCACGTTAGAAGCCACGTTAACTAGTTAACGTGGCCTCTAATGTTAAGGGGGAGGAGAGAAGAAAACGTTAGTGACACTCAACATTGTCACTAACGTTGGCCTATGGTTCTAAGTACCACGTTAACTCCCACGTTAACTTGGTTAACGTGGGAACTAACGTAGAGGATGAAGAGTTGTCGACAACGTTAGTGACACTCAACATTGTCACTAACGTTGAAGCAACCACAAACCCCCAAGAGTCACGTTAACTTCCACGTTAACTTGGTTAACGTGGAAGCTAACGATGAGAAATGAAGGATGAGCAATGTTAGTGACACTCAACATGTCACTAACGTGGGATGGCTAAAGATGGCACGTTAGAAGCCACGTTAACCTAGTTAACGTGGACTCTAACGTGAGACCTAGGGGCACACGGAACGTTAGTGACAATGTTGAATGTCACTAACGTTCTGAAGGATGGCAAAGGCCACGTTAGAAGCCACGTTAACCTATTAACGTGAGTTTAACGTAAGAGAAGCAACTGAACGTAGTGACATTTTGTCACTAACTTCTCGAAGAACAAGGCAAGAAAATCAACTAGTTAACGTGGTAGTGAGCAAAGGGTGCTGGAAGTTGTGATGTTAAGTGTCACTAACGTTCCAAACTTGGACTTTCACTAAAGATTAACTCTTTACTTTTCTCCCACTCCCTTTCTTCTGAGTAAAGCAAGTCCAAATAAGAAGGAACTGCTCAAACTCAAGATCCAAAGGCCCAAGACTTGAAGAGTGAACTAGAAGCTGAGAAGAGTAGTATATATAGGAGTAGCTTTGAATTGTAAAATAGTTCTGGAGGTTGAGGAATTACTCTCTGTATTTACTTTCTTTGCAATTTCTAGTTTTATGATGTATTTCTCCATCTTTATTTTCATTTTCAAGAGCTATGAACAACTAAACCCCTTTTATTGGGGTTAGGGAGATCTGTTGTAATTTGATGGATCAATACTAATTTTCATTGTTCTTCTTCTATCTTTCCTCTTGATTTTACTTGAAAGCTTTCGATCTTCATCCAATTGAGTAGTTTATCTTGGAAGAGAAGCTATTCAAACTTGGGATCTCTTTTGAACCTTGGAAGAGGAATGAAGAGATCAAGCTAGAAATGCTTTCTCATGCTGGAAATTGGTTTGGATGGGTATATGACTTAACCCTCTCAATACTTGTTTGGGAAATGCATGTGTATATCAGTGACCA